>NC_022012.1:35714796-35743191 GCF_000317375.1 Microtus ochrogaster | reverse complement strand
TCTCCTCTCCTCTCCTCTCCTCTTCTCTTCACTTCTTCCTTCCTTCCTCCCTCTTCCCCTCCCTCCTTTCATTCCTTCTTCTTTTTGTGTATTACATGTATGTAGTGGGTGTCCTTTCCTTCCTTCTTTGTGTATTACATGTATGTAGTGGGTAAATGTGTGTGTGTACATATGTGATGATTGTGGTGTGTGTGTATATGCATGTGTGTGGTATATGTGCATGCACGTGAATGCGGTACGCATTTGTATATGGTGTGTCTGTATGTTCCTGAGCCTGTGTGTGGTGTGTGATGTATGTGATGTGAGCTCCTGTTCAGTATATGATGCGGTGGTATGTGTGCAGTATGTATTTGTTTATGGTGTATCCCTGTAGTACGTGTGTATGCAAGCATGCATTCATGTTGTAGAATATTATTTTAACTGGGCAAAGATGTGTTATATTTGTTTATTCTGCCAAATATTAATTCAACGGTGTCAAGGTGTGCTACATTTGTTTATGCTGTTTGTTTGACGATGTAAGGATGTGTGTATAGTTAGGTAAAGCTGTGTTGCGTTTGTTTCACTTTGCCTGCCTGAGGCACCTGATTGGTCTAATAAAGAGCTTAATGGTCAGTAGCTAGGCAGAAGAAAGAATAAATAGGAGAATCTAGGCTTGAACAAGGAACAAGAAGAAGGTGGGGGAGGAGGGAGCCAGGGAGAAAGAGAGGGATATGCCTGGGGCAAGCCAGATACAAGAACCAGTGAAAGACAGAAGGAAAGAAAAGTAAAAAGCCCGAGGCAAAAGGTAGATAAGCTGGTTAAGTTAAAAGAACTATCCAGAAAGGAGCCTAAGCTAGGCTGAACATTCAAAAGTAATAACAAGTCTCCATATCATGATTTGGGAGTTAGTTAGTGGCCCCAGAGAAATATCCTGGCATACATGCACCCATGTATGTGTGCATGAGGCAGGGGCAGAGAGGGCTCTGCATCTGCCCTAGGCTCCACCAATGTACCAGTCTGCAGTGCTTCAGGAAACTCTTGAAGTGCTCAGCTCTTTGGGGTTTGCAGTATGTCTCATCTCCTTACTTACACACATACAACATCACATGCTGAGGCTGGGAAGAACTTTTAGTGGGCCATCTATCTCTCTCCTGTGACTCAGGGGAAGTAGGTTTGCTCATTGCTACCCTCCTGCAATTGAAAGGAGAACTAGAGTCCGTGGTTACACAGAAAACAGCAATTTCTTGTACCTCTTGTGATGGAGTTCGCTAGTACAAGTGAGCTAAAAACCAAACAATTCCAACTATAAATGTATCATCTGGGATTTGATCTGTCATTGCCCTGAAGGGTCAGGATGCTGAAGTCCTGGGCAAATGAGACACTCAGGGCCACTGATGTACAGCCGAGGGCAATGTGGTCGTGATGGGGCTGTGTGGAACTGCAGAAGCCGCCTTGCTCTGCTGGAGTGTGGAAGGGGACAGGGGCTGAGATGGAAGATTTTTAAAGCTGGATGTCTCAGGTTCAAGCCGTAGCTCTGCTACTCACCGCACTGTGACCTCGGATTCATTCTTTCCAACCTCTGCCTGTTTCCAGAGGTGAGGAAACGTTCTCATTCTCAAATGCTGCGATAATAGCGGCTCATATCAGAGGAGTATTACAAGTTTTTGTGGAACGCATTAACATACACAAAGCATTTTTAACAGTGTGCAGCTCTATCAATGTTAGCTGTCCCCAGTTGAATTTATCCAGATCCCTGGCCATTGATGAAGAATCGGGTGCATCATCCATCTGGCTTCTCAGAATGGTGACTCTGCTCTATGTTCGGTCATCAAAAGTTATCTAGTGCTCCTTGCAGGCTAGGTAAGATGCACACCTCAACTGTTTTAGCACAGTCCTTCACTTTACTATGGGGAATGCACATTAGAGGGTGACTGGCTTCTTACCACTCAAGATCACACTATTAAAAAGTTACAGATCTAGACGAACTCGGGTTGACTCCCTCGACCGTGGCTTCACAGTCAACAAACTAGCCTACTTCTGAAGTGATCACGTATTTTGTGTTTTGTCCTTCTGTAATGTTCTTAGTGTCCTGATTTATAATTTTAGAACATACTAATCTGTGTAGGTTGTGTATACATGTACACGGGTGTATTAGACACTTGTGGAAACCAGAGGTTGGAGCTGTGCTGCCTCAATCATGATCCACCTGATTTTCTGATATAGATTCTCTCACTGAACCCAGAACTCACTGGAATTGCTGGCCAGAAAACTCAGGGAATCTGTTTCTACCCTACCCCTCAAGTACTGGGGTATAGACAAATCTGGGTTTTATGTGGGTCCCACGGGTCCAAACTTAGATCTTCATGCTTGTGTGACAGGCACTTTATCCAGTGAGACATCCCTCAACCCTCCCGATGAATACTTTTGAAACAGTGATATAGGCAAGGCTGATAATGAAGTTCATGTGTGCACAGTGACCATACAGGGTTGTCCAGAATCACATGCAGACAGGCTCCATTTGGGATTTATCCTAACATGAGCCAGGGCCTCATACTGGCACTCATGGCCCCATGGATGCTCAAAACTTTTGTCTTCCCATCAGAAAAGGGGGGGGGGATAACAAAACCTTCTCTGGGGAGCCTTTTCTGTGTTAAAGTGACAGCTGTTAAGAACCAGGCAACCGTTGGCCACTAAGCATCTTCTTTTACCATTAGAGGTGGCCAGCTCCTCAGAGAGGCCAATGGATTGTTCTGAGGAAGCAGACATTGATCATTGAAACAATTTCATCAGTAACAATCATGGCTTCATGCAAGTAAAAGCATGATTTCCACCAGCCACTATTGAAATTGCTCAATCTATGCAAAAACAAAATGACAGTGACAACAACAAGGTCCACCAAATCAGGGATCCACCATTTCTAGTTTCTCCTCCTGGTAGGAGCTTTTGTTTCATGTGGATAGCCCTTGTAGCCTCCTCTGGGCTGTGCGTGGAGGTGCAGGGCTTAAAAAGAGCAAGTGAGTCAAGAAATCCTCCTGGCTCCTCCTCCCATCACCTGTTAGCTCAAGGCCCGCCTGAGTCAGCCCCATCCAGCACATAAACCTCAGACGGTAAGAAGAGGGGAAGCTTGTCAGCTACCTAATAATGATGGAGGTCTGGATAATTTGGGCAGGATAAAGAGCTTGCTCTTTTCTGGCTGATCTGGTTCATTATCTGGTTAAATTAGGTTATAAAACCTTTTTTTGTCAGGGTCTCTAATGATCTGGAAAAGCAGGTAACTGTGCCTTTTTAAGAGTTTTCGCCTTGAATTATTCATTGGCCCAGCTCCGGTACCCTGGGAAGATTCCCAATTTTTCACCTGCCTTTTTGTGCGGCGCTTTGGAGCCCGACTCTCAGGATGGTCTAGTCATAGCTTCCGACGGATGCAAAATATTCAAACCATCTCTGTATTTTTGTTTTTCCTTCTACGAATGAACGAGAGAACCAAGTTGGAGCCCTGGGGGATGGCTGTGCCTGACTGGAAGATGGGTAGCACATTTCCCTGGGAGACACAAACAAACAGGCACATAACTAGAATAGCAAGCAAGGGGCCTTTTTAGAGGCAACACATTAAAATGCAAGGCAGGAGATAATGAGATAAGCGGCAACTTACAGGTTTCTTCATTCTGGTGTGAAAGGAGGGGGGTGTGCAGAGCAGAAAGCCGCCTGGAGGACTTTAGCAGGAGATCAACAGAGCCCCCATCAAGCTTGCTAGGGGAGGATGCTGGGGTGGGGGAGAGTTCTCTCCAGTGACCTCAGTGACATAAATAGAAGTGGAAAAACCTCATCTAGGAGGTGACAGGGGGGATATGAAAACCACACACAAAATTCTTTTCTTCAGCTCCTTGTTTATGTGTGTCTCACTTCAACTGGCATCTGCATGAGATAAATACAGAGCATCTCCCAGCCACAAATCAACTTCAACTTTCTTCTTCCTCTTCCTCTTCCTCCTCCTCTTCTTCTTCTTCCTCTTCCTCTCCTTCTCCTTCCTCTTCCTCTTCCTCTTCCTCTTCCTCTTCCTCTTCCTCTTCCTCTTCCTCTTCCTCTTCTTCTTCTTCTTCTTCTTCTTCTTCTTCTTCTTCTTCTTCTTCTTCTTCTTCTTCTTCTTCTCTGTTTTTGCTTAATGTGTATATGTGTTTTTGCCTGTTTGTATGTGCACCATATGCATGCAATGCCTAAGGAAGCCAGAAGAGGGCATCAGATCCTCTAGTTACAGACAGCTATTGGTTGTCACGTGGGTTCTGGGAGCTGCACTCTGGTCCTCTGCAAGTGCCTGTTCTTAAGTGCTGAACCATCTCTTCAGCCCTGTGGTTACAGTTTCTTCAGAACAGACTTGAACCATATAAGACATTGGGGATTTTGATTTCACACTTCTTGGCACCCTCTGGTGACAGATGAATAGGATGGGTCTGTGGTGCTTGGTGGCAGTTCCTGTCCTTTGTACCCTTCCTGTCAGGTAACCTTCTGTGTACCCCTTTCATTGAAAGACTTGCAATTTAAAAGTGAATCATAACCTAGCCCACTCTCAGGCCTTTCTGCAGGCCAGTGTGGAACCTGTGGGGAATTTTACATCTGAACACAGTGGGTACAAACCCTTTCTGAGGTTTGGGCTACCAGTTTGGTTTAGCAGACAAGTGTTGTCTCAGGACTTGAGCATTCCCGAAACTCCACTTTCAAGAAGCTGATGTTTTGTACTCTTAATTCCTCTGCAGTTGTAGGACATAACTGGCTGTAAACAGAGACCGTTTTTTGGGCTCCCAGCCACTTAGACCCAAATAATCACATAAAAGCTATATTAATTACAACACTGTTTGGCCAATGGTTCAGGCATATTCCTAGCTAACTCTTACATCTTAAATTAACCCATTTCTATTATTTCATATTTTACCACAAGGTTTACCTAAGGTTCTGGTGTCTTTCTCCTTCAGCAACAACATGGTGTCTGCCTGACTCCCCCTCCCTTCTCCCTGCATTCAGTTTAGTTTTTCCACCTACCTATATTCTGCCCTGCCATAGGCCAAAGTGGCTTCTTTATTAACCAATGGTAATAAAACATATTCACAGCATACAGAGGGGAATCCCACATCATCTAGTTTAAAGCAGCATCATTTAAAACAGTGATTTTTAATTGAGTCACCCCAGTGCTGGAGACATCCCTGAGGTCTCATTCCCATGGCCTCCAATTGGTTTGGAGCACAAAGTTCCTGCTAAAGGGCTGGATAGACAGCTTAGTATGTAAGTCACTTACTGTACAATCCCGAAGACCTGAATTTGAGTTCCCAACACACAGGTTAAAAGCTGCGCATGGATGTGCATGCCTGTAGCCTCAGAACTGGGGTGTAGAGACAGACAGACAGACATTGGAAGCCTGACTGCCAGGCTGCCCAGATGGAATAGTTTGGCTTCAGTTCAGTGAGAGACCCTGACTCAGAGTGATAAGGCGGGGAGCGGTAGAGGAGGACAAGAAACCTTTGTCCTCTGGTCCCTGAATCTGAGTCCTGTTCAGAAATGTGTGCATTCATGTATATGTATTTTACACCCACACTGCATACACATGAGCACACTGCACACATGTGCACACATGCACACACACATACATACATTGTACACACATACGTACTGTACACACTGCATACACAAACATGTGTACACACACATGCACACTTTTTTTTGACTTTCTCAAGATCTTTCCATGTCCTCAGCATACAGCCTTGGTGCCCATGCTTTCTAGCGGTTCACAGAAGATGTTAGCTTTATCTAGCCAGGGATCTCTTCTGAAGCCTCATGGAGAAAATCAAAATAGGAACGAAGAGAAAGGAAGCTGAGACTTAAGAGAGTATGCAGAACGAAGGCACATTATTACCTAGACCAGCAAAGTGGGGAGGGGAAATAGTTTCATTCCTGCAAAGGCCATGTGTGAGTGCCTGCAGGGAAATCGTATCCACAGCCTTGTGACTGAACCAATACCTCATATCTGATTCAGAAGCCGACTTTGTTGGATTACTGTGTTACAGCTGTTCTCAGTCTACGGCCAGCCCCTCCCAATGGGACTGATTGTAGCAACACGTCTCCTTTACAGATCTCATGTGCAGGGGCCTGGAAACCCAAATTAAAACCTTGTGGATGTTACTTTGGCAAATTCAGCTCCAAAGCATTTTTGGCTTTGTTCTAGTCATTCTCGATGTGCAGGAGTTCTGAATACAATGGCAAGGCTGCTTCTTTTGTACTTAGCCTCTCTATTTGGGGGATGGGCTTCGACATCAAATTAATAATGGAGTATATTCTAACAATATGTTGGGCTGTGGTCAGGGTTTGTAGTGGTTTCATAGAGAAAGGAGAGGAGGGAAAAATGAGCAGATGGGGAAATGAAATGATTAGGACTCAGGGACTCAAGTGTTGTTCCTCAAGGAACATCTAGCAGGGGACCAGGACAATGGAACTTATTCTCCACATATGTTTTCTAGGCACTGAGACTCAGAGATGGGAAACACCTTGACCAAAGTTACCCCAGTGTATAATAGAGGTAGGACCAATCACTCCATCTGGATTCATTGCTCAACTGCCCTATCTAAAACTGTCTTGAAGTTGCTATGGAAACTTTATGAAAACCTAAGGGGAAACAAACACTCTATACTGGCTTCCGAGAGAGCATTCAGGATCACAGGTCAAGGGAGTGCTTCCGGGTTGTCCCAGGTCAGACATGTTCTAGTCAGACGTGGCTTAATGATGGCATGAGGATGGGAGTCGATATGCTATGTTTTAGAGAAAGAAAAAGCAGGATGGACAAGATTATGTAGAAGAGGAAAAGGACACTGAGTGAGAGCACTAGATTCATCTTAGAAATATTTTCTTCATCAATGTTCAGTCTTTCTCTCAACTGCTTCCTTTCCCCGAATCTCCCATACCTTCTGATGCACTAGGCTGGAAGACAAGGAAGCAGAGACAGCTGCCTCAGAACTTAAGGGAGGGAAGTCTGAAGTTTGCACACTTCGACTTACTGCAGACATGTACACCCCTCGTGTGTCTAGTCTCCACCTCTTCTGGGAATAGGCAGGGGACACAGGATGCATGCAAGTCGCTGTGGTCCTCTGTGAGGAAACTGAGGAAGGATCCAGAGCATCAAGCTAGAGCAATGGTTGAAGAGGATTCCAGGAGAAGAGATTCTCATTTTTTAAAATTATTTTATGTGTCTGGATAGCACATACATGCCTGGTGTCCACAGAGGCCAGAAGAGGGTGTTGGATTCTCTGCTATTGGAATTACAGATGTTGGGAGCTGCCATGTGGGTGCTAAGAGTTGAACCTGGTTCCTCTGGAAGAATGAACAGTGCTCTTAACTGCTGAGCCACCTTTTCAACCCCAACTAAGAAAGGACATTTAAGCCGGTTTAAGCTGGTCTTTAGAAGAATGAATGGGAGGGAGAAAATCATGGAAAGAAGAGGGAGAAGACAAGACCACATGGGAAAATAGTGTATAGACAATGCCTAGAGATTGGGATAAGAGGGGCTACTAGGAGAAAATAAACTGGAGGTGCGGTCTGAGGACAAGCTAGAAAGCCATGCCGGGCACAGACTTAACCCTTGAGGGGATGGCATGAAGGTGGGGTGATGCCATGACATAATAAACCAAGGGCTGATCTGCTCAGGTGAGCACCGTATGAAGCCACTGCCAGCCTGGACAAGTTTCACTAGAGAAGGGGACAGGCCTGAGACATGGAGACATAACAAGAGTTATTTGTCATAATGTCACTGGAGAATGATCTAGAAGTGGGAGAGGACTCAGAGGGAAAAGGCAGCAAGAGCTGGGACTGACTTGGTTTTGGAGAAGAGGAGCAGGTCTGAGTTGAGAGAGGATTAATTTCTTTTGTCAAAACCCCTGTCTAGCTTGTGTGCTCTGGGATGATTGTTTAGGCAAACTCTTTATTTCCGTGACCAGCTTCACTCCCTGGGAGAGACAAAGGCGTACATCCTGCTGAGTACTATTAGGAATTCAAGAATTAACCTGTTTATTCTTTTCCTTCCTCAGTTACTCCTACCATTTCTACTCGAGTAGGCTAGAAGGTTTTCGATCCTATTTCCTCATGCTTTCTCTTGGCTAGGCCAGGACTTGGGTCAGCTTCAGGGATATCCTTGGCTAGGCCAGGACTTGGGTCAGCTTCAAGGGTATCCTATGCTACTTTCACCTCGCTCACCCCCTGCTGCTGTCCGAATGTGACTCTCAAAGCTTCACACATTGGGAAGTCAATCAGCAACGTCATGTGACTGTGGTCTTTGGGAATGAGCTATTGAGATTAGATGAGTTCACCAGGTGCCCCTGATGGAACCGTTGGTTCTACAAGAGAGAGCCAAGCCATTTGCTCTCACTCACCTGTGATGCCCTTTGTCAGGTTATGACACGGGTAGAAGGCCATCACCAGCCACCATGATCTTAGTCTTTCTGGCCTCCAGAACCGTGAGCCAGATGAACTGTGTCTTTCTTCACTACCCCATCTTTGTGGTTCCGTCAGCAACAGAAAACAGGCCAAGCCAGCTATCCAAGTCAGATCCAACGTGTCTTCTGTGCACATCACTCCAGCCCACTGAGGTTGCTACCTGCTGTAAGGCCATAAATCTCAAAGTCCCTACCCTTTGCTTGCAGAGTGATTACACATTATCTTGTCAAATTGCTGATAGGGTTATCTTCCCCGTAATTTAACTCCTGTACTGGTACTTAGATTTGATATGTTTATGCTTTGAGTTCAATATACAAGAGGACCAGAGCCAATGCTTCCCCGAATAACAATGATAGTTGGCCTTTCTTTAGCATTTACTGCTTAAATCCTCTCCACATGTGGTACCTTCTTGGAGCTTCAGAATAATTCACAGTCTGGCCAAGCCAGTGTTACAGTATCCAGGTATCTTAGATGGGGAAATCCCGGAGTAAGAAATAGGAAGGGATTGGCAGAAGGTGCATTGCTGTGTTTCCTACAGCTCTGGAAGCACTAGAGGTAGTCAATAAGCATCGCTGATTTATCTGTTCATTAAATCTCAGTTCAATCCCACAGCCGGCCTGATGATTTGAGCAATAGGATTTGTGGTTTAGGAGAGACGAATGGCTGTAAAGACATGCAGAACTGTCTGCTTAACATGCAGCCTTTCACCTCTTCTCATCAGAAAGGCGCTCCGTGAGTCAGGGAAGTAAGTACAGACAAGGAATCATGAGGCTCCTAGCAGCCTCTCCTTCCTCCCAGGGAGATTTCAGGGCTCTCCTTGACATTTCACCTCTCCCTTCACCGGTGCCTATTAGAGAGGCACAGGTGGGGGTGGTGAAACTGCGGGCTTTCAATTCTTCCTTCCAGATGTCATCCATTTGGTTCTCGTGGGATTACTTGGCAGCCATGTTTGATTCTGGAAGTGGAGGGCTTACTTGAAACCATATGAACTGTTTTTTTTTTTTCTTGCGGAAAAAGGACTTTTGGTTGTCAAAGTGATGCAACAAAAATACAATTCATGAAAAGAGAGATTTTTATATGCTCCAGGGTTCCAGGAGTCTGACAACGGGGTGAGGACGATCGCACTGTCCTCAGCGGGCAGGGAGCTCGTTTCTGTGCAAGTCTGTAACACCAAGTAAACCTGAAGGTTCAGTCAATTAGCTGTGCTCACCCCCTCTGCTCCTATTCTGCCTTCAGTGCATTTAGACTAAAGTAAAGTTTTCAATTTGTCTGAATTACCTGAGAAGTTGTAAGGACAAATGAAGTGTGAACGCCCTTTGAAAGCAGACAATCTCTTTGATGAGCTCAAACCCAATCTAAACAGAATCCTCTGCACTCCACCATCTGACGAGACAGAAAAGATGGCAGGGATTTAAGTCACACCGAGAAAGAGGACAGAGGGATGTGGGCAGACCCTGGGTCAAGGACAGCTCTGGACTTTGGAGGTCTTTAACACAAGTGTCCCTTGCTAGTGAGGTGAGCAGGGAGGATTCGTGAGATTAAGAAAAAGGTTTCCATATCTGCTGAAATGGTGGAGATGCTGCCCGTCTCCTAGGGTGGCTGTGAAGAGCAATGAGATAAGCCACAGAGAAAACCTTTGTAAATTGAAAGACACAATCCAAGGGTGAGGGATTAAGGTTGTTTAAAACAGATGTACAAGTCCTTGAGAAGGGTTTGTGGAGTGTACTGTGGTTTTCAGTGTTTCAACAAAGGAACCAAGCACTGAAAGTGTCTGGAGCAATAAGTAAAGACGTAGCTATGACTGCTGTTCACTGACGGAGGAGAGTGAATTCATGCCCTTGGGAACGCAGCCACTGCTTCCCAGACCACACTTCATTCTCCGAGTCTAGGAAATGCCAGGGCTTCTTCCTCCCAAATGGCCACTGGCTTCTTTCTACCTTGTTCTGCTTGACTAGAATGTGAGTTGGAACTAAGTTCACTTTTGTAAGTCTTCCCGGAAGCCTTTCTCTAGCTCCCCAGGAAAAAGCCCGTCTCCTCCTGTCAGCATGTCACAGGACCAGTTTTCTTAGTTTAACCTTTGCGCTCCTGTTTCAGAGGTGATTGTCTCTAGTCTCGACTCCTGTTAGGACTGTGACTTTAATACAGCATCCTCACTACCTGACAGGAAATGGTCACTGTTTGTAGTCCCTGGGCAGTACTTTGGTCTGGTCTGGGTGACAAGAGTCTCCAAGTCTGAGTGAAGTTAGGTGGCAGGTTCATAGAAGCAACTCTTGACTGGTTGCTTTTCAGCCATAAAACTGAGCAAGGAGTCCTGGTTAATCTTGTCCATCAAAGCATGAAGTCTACCGGACCATTTTCCCCTCAAGAGCATTCTGGTCACTGTTGGTCTCACAATACTTAGAATCTTTCATCATAGAGTACAATAGGAATCTCTATGGATATTCATTTTCTGATTTGGAAGCTACAGATAGCTTAAGAAGAAACCATAGGATGATATTAAGATCCTTTGTCCTATTTTTACTGCTATGTAATTTGAGATTAAATTTCAATGCACAATTTAATGATATCTTCACTTAGTAGAACATCAAAAGCATTCTTGATGGTATTAAAAATCTTAGCAAAATGTATTTTTAGTGACTATATACTGTTCCATCTTGTAGATAGACTGTAATTTATCAAGCCATTTATATCGGATTCAATTTTCTTTTTATTATAAATGATTTATACTCAAAGATCTTTATTTATATATTTTAAAAGCTCTTGCATTTCAGGTATTTTCCTTAAGATAAGACAAAAGGGATATTAAAAGTATACATATTTTAAATCTGAGCATTCTTCCTCAAATTTACATCAATTATACATTTTCCCATCAAACTTATTTTCACTGACCTCAACTCTACATTTTATAATTTAAAACTGCTTTATTTACTTCATTGGCTTTTTTTTTTTAAAAGAAAGTATTCTTGGTTCAATTTCATTTTAATCCATGATACTCATTTAATATTGACAATTTGACTTTATGGTATTTTAATGGAATTATAGAAGTTACCTTCTAAAGCGATGGCCTAATGTCAATATAAACACATATAAAACACATTGGTGGATTTCATGCTGTGACAGACAAGATTGCTCAGGGCTCCCTTGCTCGGCTCGATGTTGTTGCTTATGAGAACCTACCCCATCACCGCAACTGTACTCAGAGGCCTGGAGACACCTGTTGTATATGACATCAACTTTAAATAATACAGCTTGTAAGGGGGTAGACAAGCGTGAGCTATTGCTGTTGTATTATTTCCCAAGGAACAATAGGTTGAGACAACTGGCAAGCGTGAAGTAAGTCTAACAGAAGAAATTAGTGAAGAACTAGGAGGTTACGGTAACGTAACAGGAAAAATGGAAAACAACAGTAACTTCCAGCTGTGGCCCAACCTCTGTGTCAAAACACTTCCTTAGTAAAGCAAAGCAGACACAACCAACCATGCCTTGGGCCTGGCCCTTCTGTCTGCCCACCCCTGTTTTTTCTGGGTGAGAAAGTAGCTCAAAACCTCCTTGCAGAGGCTTCATGTTTGTTCATTGCCTATCCACTCAGAGGAAGGGAAGAACATGCTACTATTTTCCTTTTGTACATTAAGTTACCCAACTTAATTTGTGATTAAATTTGATGAGCCACCCTCATCCCCACTTCCACCGTTAGGCTGAGCATTCAGAAGTCTGTCTCCCCATGCTGCCAGCTCATCCTAACCCTAGAACACCTCCAGCCCTGCATTCCCGTCTACCGTGCTTCTTAGAAATACCAGGTAATCAATCAAGTGGGAGAGGCCAGTTAGAGAAAAGCAAAATTGGAAATGAGTTATGACGTGAAAGAGAAACCTTGCTATTATGTTTTATCAAAGGCAGCCGCTAACAAGCGTAATGTAATTCCCAGTGCTTAACCAGGGTGGCTTTAATTGAGCAGTCATTAAGCGCACAGGGGCATTAAATACATTAGAAGAAGGGAGCCACCACATTGTCATGAATAAAATAAGGCCCCCACTTACCTTCTTCACATAGTTAACTGGAACAGAACTCAGTCTGGGTCTCTGATAGAGTCATAGCCCTGTGCCGTCCTTCTTACTCTAAGCCAGAGCCGAACAGATTACAGGCAGCGTCTAAGAGGAAACAGTGGCAGACAGAAGTATCAACCAACCACAGGTTAGATTGGCTAACTGATTAACTGTTGTCTGGTGGGCGGAGGGGGGGGTCATGTTTTATAGCATGAAGTTTAGAGTATATCCACTTCGTTTCACATTTGACGTGTTTATTATGTCCAGAAATATTAGCATCCAAATAATTCACTTACCCCAAGACAACTTAGCAAACTGGTAAGAATAAAAGAAAAAACAATTCATCTGCTGATGGAAAATATGCAAAGAAATAAATCCTTTTTTTGTATACCAAACTTTTAAAACGCTGTTTATACATGTTCAATTACAAATTCTGTCACTAAGAAGTTATTGAAAACTGTTACGATTGGGGAGTGGAGAAATGGGTCAGTGGGTAAAGACACTTAGCAGACAAGTGTGAAGACCCGAGTTCAAATCCCCAGGACCAATGGTAAGCTAGACATTGGTAGCATGCACCTGTAATCCCCTCTTTCTTACGGCAGAATGGGAGATGGAGACAGGAGAACCCTGGAAACTCAAGGCCAGAAAGCCTAGGGTACACAACAGCAAACAGGAAGAGACACCGCCTCAAACAAGGATGAATGAAACCCTAGGTGTCCTCTGACTTTCTCATGGGTATGGGACTATATGGGCTTGCCTCACTTAAGTGTGTAAACACACCACACACACACACACACACAAACACACACACACACACACAAGACTTAAACAAATAAACAAAAACCCAAGGATATCCAGAATACCCTAATATTCCACAGTAAAAAACTGGTGAATTAAATATGGATTTTAAGCAGTGTGTTTATTAAGTGGAAAATGTTAGCAGCATAGAGTGACACTAAGGGGATGGATGATAAGCTCCGTGAGTGGTGTGGACTCTCCCGAGCAATTGTTGTAAACGAGTGTTCGCCGTCACGTAGAAGGTTGGTGATCTATGTGCCAGCCTATTCTTTTCCCTTCCCCTCAACCATGTAGCAATCACACAGTTCACTCGACTTTTCACACAGACTGAAGGGATTTCAGGTTTGGACTGCATTTCCTCCCACCTTCTCCTTTTCCTGGGCCATTTAGTTCATTTTATCTGCCCATTTTCAGACAGTTCTTCTTCCCTGTCCCACTATAACCTCAAACACTGCCCAGGTTTATATAGAATAACCCACACTCCAGAGATCCTTCGTTGACTGCTCTTCACATCGACTGGGTTGGACTATCCTCAACATGCTTCTGTCTCGTGGTGCACCCACCCCTTCCGTTACTTTCATTTGTATCGCTTGTTCTTTCTGTACAGGTCCTAGAGCCTTGGGTATGGTGACTTTTCTTCTACGTGCTCACCACCTCACCACTGGGTCTTTAATTTGTCTTAATCGGCTTGGAAAGGTGGGATCCAGGTGTTCCTATCCTTGGGTCTGGGTGGGTCTCAATGGAACACTTTGACCTATGGGATGTGGCAGGAATGGTGATGCCCAAGGTCTCCCAAGGTTTCTACCCAGGTTTCTGGGAACCTTTACCATGAGGAAGGTAGTCATCCTGCAAGAAAGAGGACCATGGTGAGAAGACAAGGTTGTGAGGAGTCCAAGTGAAGAGTGGAAACTGTGGATGAGACACCCTCTGTGTGTGTGTGTGTGTGTGTGTGCGCGCAAGCGTGCATGTGTGTGTGGCAGGGTAGGTTCTAGACAGGTGAACAAAGATGCATTTTACAGGCATATTTTTTAGCCTATCAGAAGTCAAATGGACCCAGCTGGACCATTTCCAAATCCTTGACCCACAGAGCCACAAGCACACACAGAGTTGTTTGAGCCACTGTACAGCCAGGCGGTTTGTCACCTAGTAATCGGTAACTAAAATATCAGTGCAGCACATATTATACCCTCAGGAAGTTTCATTTTCTTTTTCCTGCTACTTCCGATGTTTCTATAATGTTTGCCAACATTAATTCACACATACGCAAAAAAGATCTTACACAAATGAGATAAGTCACCAGCAATTCGAACCAAAAAAGGGCATGCGAGATCCGGGTCTTCTCCCTGAGGAGCATTTCTGACGTAACTGGCTGTGAAGCAGTGTCCTGAGAGCATGGCTTTCCATGCAGCTTCTGCCTGGAGCAGAGAAATCAGTAGTTATCGTAAGATCCAGTCATCAGACAGAGAAATACAAGTACAGCATTGAATTTTGAACACCACAGTTTCTAAGGCTTATCCCTCTCTAAAGTGGACGCCCCTGTAACAGAAAGAGAAAACACACACACACACACACACACACACACACACACACACACACACACACAATCTAAAAATAAAAACAAAGCAAAATAAAACAAAAACCCAACTTGGTGTCTTCTTTTCCTTTTTAGGACAGCCTTGTGTTCTAAAGGTTAAGAGCACCCAAAGCCTTCATTTTTTTTTTTAATGGAATTTCCACCCGTTGGTGGTGGAGATGCACATTGGCTGACAGTGATGTGGTGGGGGCATTGAGCAAGTGTTTTTTATGAGAATTTATATCTAGACTGGGCCGTGCCTAAGTTTCTCTTATGAAGTGTAGGCAAGATGATTGCTGTCAGGGATGTGTCTAGGATGAATTTGGTGTCATGGACAAATGGAGTGTGATGATCTCTAGTGACAAGTAGGGAATTAACTAGGTCATAGCTCTTAGTCCAGTGGTTCTCTGGTGTCATGGGATTCCACCGGGGATGCTGAGTGCACAGAGCCCTGTTCCAGGGTTAGCAGCTTTGACCTCATCAAATATGGGTATGTTTATACAGTCTAGGTTTTCTTTGGAGTCGAAAGTAGAATAAATGGTGACCAAGTAGATGCACAATGGATAATGAGTTAGATTCATAGATTTATGCTTATTTTTCATTTCCACCACGGCAGGCTGAATACAATAAGCTTCACGGAGAGTGGTATTTAGTACAGTCACAGGGTTCTGCATCCTTACCACCATTTCTTAACCCTTCATCAACTCTAGCTTAAATTATAAAACCCACACCTGCTCGAAACCCATTTTTTTTTTCAAATTCATAGGTTTTAAATGATGAACGTTGCCAAACGACTGACCTTGAGGTAAGGATCTATGGCCAGAGTCCTGAATGGATCGGACTTTTCACTAGAAGAGTGACTTCGGTGATTTCTCCGTGTGGCAGTTGCACCAGTGTTTAGAATATCAGGGAGGGCTTATGGGATAGCTCAGGGGTAAAAGTACCCATTGCCAAGGCTGGTCTGGCTTCACTACCTGGGACCTATTTAGTGGAAGGAGAAATCCAAGCCCTGCAAATTGTCCTCTGATCTCCACATGTGGGTCAAGATGCACAAACACACACATGATCACACATGCGTACATGCACACATGTGTGAACATATGCATGCTTCCCCCACTGAATAAGCAAATAAAATGCAATGAAGTGTTTAAAAAGGGAGAATGCCGTGGGATTGCCTGAAGGTATTCCCCTCTGCCAGTCCAGATGGACAGGAACCAGGAGGCGCTGTTGGGATTACAGACTTCTTAACAAGGATAAGGAAGCATGTCTGCTGTTCTCACTACTGCCTTTAGTCACCAAGAAAGTAGCCTTCAAGGAACTTTCAGCTCCAAGACAGAAAATCCCGAAGTCTCCACAGCTCTCCTCATGAGTGCCACTGGCAGAGTCCAAGAAATGGCCCTTACCCCACTTTTCAAACCTTGTAAAGCTGTAGACGTGGAGGCCATGTTTAACTGGAGAAAAGAAACAGCCATCAGAATGCAGGTGGAATAAGCCAGGTTTGTGAGTCTAAACCTGATCTAGGCAGTGAGTGTTTGGTACCCTGTCTTAGTGTGACAAGACCCCCAGAGACAAATAAGGGGAAGTTTCATTGTGGCTCGCAGTTCCAGTGGCCTTTGTCTATGACTGGTTGATGCTACTGCTATAGCTCTGAAGCAAGGTTGATTACTGTGGGGTTGGGATAGGGACTAATACCAAGATGTACGTGTTAAGGGCATATCGCCTTTGACATCCATCCTTCTCTCGTCCTCCTCATGATCCATTCAACTATGAATACATTAAATCATAGTCCTCATTATCCCACCATGTCTTAAGCTTCCATTTCTGAGCACAGATGCACTGAGGACCAATCTTTGAATACATGAGTCTTTGGAGGGACATTTCATAAACCATCACTTTAAGATAAAGGAGGAAGATGATGTATTGGGGAAGGATGGAGCGCTGCAGAAGAGACCAAAGGCTACTTTACACAACACAGAATGGAATAGAATACACTCAAGAAGGTTCTTCTGGATTTTGTTCAGTATTAGAAAGGCTCTCTGGGGTTGGGTGGAAGGCATATGGGCAGGAGAAGGAAGCTTCTAGTCAGGTGTGGGAGGCCTGAGCAGCTACAGGATGACTTCTTCACCTCTGGAAGGACCCGTCAACTGTTTGTAGCACCAGACGTAAAGATGGAAAACCTTGGAGTTTGGAATGCTGGAAACTTGATTGTGAATTCATTACGAAATCATTTACTTTTGGAGACGTGTTTTAAAAGTCCCTCAGCAGGGGAGAGAGGGGAAAAAGGAATGGAGGTGGAGATGTCTGGAATGTGTTACATATGTGGATGAAACTGTCAACGAATTTTTTTAAAAAATGAGGAAAAAGTGGTGGTGAGGGTGGAGTTAGTAGTAGCACAGCACACAGTCTGCATGCGCGAGACCCTGGGCTCAATCTGCAACATCAAAAGTGAATAAATAAATGATCCAACTGTAGGTTTCTCCCACTGAGCAGCCCCAGCAGCCCCCTGACTCAGTTCATCGCTCACCCAGGCCTGTGCGGTGCCCGTTGACCTGTGCCTTTGATGCTTTCTCTTCAAGGTTCTCGTCTTCTGACTTCCTCCCTGGCTTGTCATGTTTGTACCTCACCACTGACTGTAGTTCCTCCAGCGTTCTAATGGGTTTCCTCCTCGGGACTTTTGCATACATGCTTCTGTCTCTCTGGAATGAGCTTTTCTGCCCTCTGCAGCTGCCTCGGAATCTCACCTTCTGCGACCACTCTCCCTAGGTGGATAGTCTGCTATTCTCCATCCCTTCTTCATGGTGCTCTGAATGTTGTAATCACTCACTCAGTCACTTGCTCGCTCACTCACTTGCTCACTCACGTCTAGTTCCTACTTTAGCATTTAAGCTTTGTAAATTAAAACGAAAACGAAAGTCAACAAATATATATCAACTTCTAAAAAGGCACCTGGCCTATGTTATTTCATATGTAAAGAACTCTAAAATAAAATGAAAAAAATCACAAAAGTGTTAAAAAGAAAATAAATATAGCAGATTCTTTTAATTTCTTAGGAATTTGGGAATGTTTTTCTAAGTGTGGCATGAAACCTCAAGACTATAAACACAAAGACTGGCAAATTCGACTATGTTAGGCATTTTCATAATTAAAAGAAGATGAACTAAGGGAAAAAAAGCTTTATAAGCTACAAAAAGAAATTTCCCTAAATCAGTAAAAATAGATGAACAAACCGATCAAAAGATAGGAAAAAGACAAGAATTTGCAGAGTGAAAACAAGTGAACCATAAACATAATTTAGTAGATTAAAGTAGATGCTGAACCTCATCACTGAAGACGATGGGCTTTCTAGGGCGCAGTGGCATATACCTGGACCATAAACCCTTGGGAGGCTGAGGCGGGATAATGAGTTCCAGGCCAGCCAAGGATGCAGAGTGAGACCCTGTTTCAAAACAAACAGATAAACAAAACCCAAACAGACAGATAGCTATCTCCTCAGATTGTCCCCTGGTTGATCAGCAAATACTCTGGCAGTCTGAGGGCAGAAGTAGTCAGAGCTCAGACGTCATCATACACTAAGAGTTAACTTTCTTGAATGTGTTGTAAATTAGTATAGCATATTTATTTTTTTTTTTTTTGCTGGGGTGAGGTGGGGGAGCTCATCGACTTAGCTGAGTCCATTGAAATTTAAAATGTGCCTTCCCTTTGACCCGACACTGTTTTGAATTGTTAATTTTAGGAATTCATCCTAAAATAATACTTTCCCAGAGTGCAATATATCGGAGCCTGTAAGTTTGGCATTGTTTTAGTAAGGAAAAACTGGAAACAGCCAATGATTCGGTCATGTCCATTCAAGACGTGCAAACATACCGTGCAGCTATTGAAAAGAACCTGGGTCCAGATCTATGTGTTCCCTTTGGGAGAGATGTTTTGGGCATGTGACCGAAGTGAATGGCATGTCTAATAAAGTTCTATTAAATATGAAGATCGTGTGTTCATAACTCACGTGGACATGTCCAGAGAGAGATGGGAAAGTAAAACAAGGACTGAAATGCTGAACTGTGGGATGTGCTTGGGCAATCGGATTTGGGGAAAAAGATTCTTTTTATGGCATCCTTTTTTTTTGTATTTTTTTAACCGTGGTGGGAGAGAGAAAGAGAGAGAGAGAGAGAGAGAGAGAGAGAGAGAGAGAGAGAGAGAGAGAGAGAGAATATGAAATATTTCTGTGGAAGAAAGATGATGACATTTTGCTGAGTGTCACTATGAACAATATAAGAGCTGTCCCATCGGGCCTTGAAGCAGGGCAGACACTCAGTCAAGGGTTCAAGGGCTCCCTCCCTTACTCTCTCCCAAGCCCTAGAAGAAAAGACACTGAAGCATCACAGGGTTTCGCAAGTGTCAGATAAAATCAGAGTTAGGAGATGCCTTTATCAACTCTGAAACCGTTCAAACCCCGAAGATTACCATCCTCATCAATGTCCGCTTCGCATGTCAGACAGGATCGCTAGGTACAGAAAGTCCTCTTGTGTGCAGTTCTTGCCAAAACCCAGCATTCCACTTTATCCCAAGCATCACCGGCCTGGAGTCCCCCTCCTTCTGACTCTCAGGGAGGGAGTCCAACAGGCCACCCGCTCCTTTGCTCCATCCGGGCCCCGGCTCCGCCACTTCCCAGCAGAGCTTGGCTGTTCCTTGAACTTTCAACGCTGGTTTGATTTCCTCCTGGGGTACCACATGCTGCTGTGCAAACAGAGCACGTGGTCCTGCTAAACAAAGGAACAAGTGTGCTGCAAACCATCCCCCTCTCCTCCCCATCGCGCCGGCTGCACCAGGAGAGGGTCAGGCCTTGCTTTGCGCTGCCATTTGTCACTGCAGCCCTCACACCCCGCCAGGCCTCGGGGCGCCTCAGGGATGGAGGGGGGTGGGTTGAACCGAGCCTCTGCTGCCCCCATCGCTGCCCTGGAAATAGCATTGGAGCTCGCACCCCCCACAAAAGCTGCTAAGATTTCATTTCACCTCCGACAGGCTTCATGGGGACTCGCTGTGAAAAGATCACTCTCCCGGGACGCGGGCCGTGGGAGGGGGCCCAGGACTGTATACAGCTGTCAAAACGTCTCCGACAGGAGGCTGAGGCCCAGCTGCTCCAGCCTGGCTCAGACTGCCGGGCACGCGGGGAGCATCGTGGACCTATCAGTGCAGCGCCGAGCGGTAATTGCATTAGGATTAGTTATCTCCAGCGCCTTGCTCATTAGCCCGGAGGATGGCTGGCATCCAGCGCGAGGGTGGCACCGGGAGAGGGTGTGCGTGGAACAGGTCGTGATAATGAAAGACGGCTCTCCCTCTTCCCACCCGGCCCCCTACTCTCCTCCTCCTTCTTCCTGGAAACCTCATTTCCTGACTTTTTCCTGATGGTCTTATGAAATGTACAATTTAGGAAGATTACAACAAAAAATAAAAACCCACCGCATAGGCCGGGGGAGGAGGGATGTTGGAAAGGGCGTGGGGCCGAGTTGCTAGAGTCAAGGTTAGGGAAGAAAGCCCTGGGCATTGTCTGATGCCAGAGCTAGTAGCTCGGCTTGAAAGCTTTTACTATCTGGAGAGGCTGTTTCAGCCTAGAACCAGACTGAAACAGAGGGGTGATTTCCAGAGTGGACACACAACATCCACCCTGGCCGAGGTCGCCTTGCTTTGCTTAGAGAAGCAGCTTATGGAAGTAAAAGAGTTAGCTGCCAGCTGATGAGACTCAGCTAACAATCCTGATAGTACCTGGCATTGTCTGACATGTCCAAGTTGCTCAACAAATGCACATGGTGAATGATAATTGTGAAAAGAACACCGTATGCCACGCAGGCATGCACACACAATTAAAACTAAGTGCAAAAAGCTGTCATTGACACAAAAAAACAACACTAAGAACAAAACTCAATTTGTAATCAGACAGCTTTACCACCTTGTGACCAATGTCAGGTAATCTACCTTTTCTGAAGAAATTCTTCTCATCTGTAGAACAGGAACCACACATTTTCCCAGGACTTATTTGTCCGTGTGGAAATCACCCAGCTTAGACCCAAATTCATTCATAGTATGTGTTCAGTAGATGTTAGTTCCTGCTTCTTGTCTGATTCCCTAATAAAGTGGAGTTAAACACACACACACACACACACACACACACACACACACACACACACACACCCCACTACCAAAAAACTCTTTGATGTCTCAGGAGGAGGTAATTAACATTCTCTTAACCCATCTGAAAGGGCCAATGGAGTACAAAGTTGTTTTATAATTAAGAAATGTATCAAACTCTGGGTAGGACTAATTGCTGTGCAAATTTGATTGAGGCCTGTGAGGACAGGATTGCCTTTAATGGTTGCAGCATAGGGGACCATTTAATGTGTTTCAGGAAAAACCCAATACCCAAGTCCCCACACTGGCAGCTATCACATCACCAGCCATTAGGAACACCACTCCGTGGTTCAGAAAGAATACACCAGGGCTTTGCTTAAATAATTATTTTGAAACTGGGAGGTTTATGGAGAGTTCAGGGTTCAGATTTAGAAATGTCAGAAATAGAGTTTTTATTTGTTTCCATTGCACGTAATGAATTGCCCTTTAAATAATGAAGCGAGGAAAATGCCAAGTGTTCCATACGCCAGTGGATTGCCAAATGTTGAATCAGTGCCCCCCCCCCCCCCCCCCGCACTACTCTCTCCTCTGGGACTGAGACTTCAAAGCCACATACATTGGAGAGTCGGGACATTTAAAATTTCCTCAAGAATCATTGATTCACAAGGCACTACTGAGAGATATGTCCCTTCCTTAAGTTTACAGTCTGAACTTTTCCGACTTCTTGGCTCTCTCCCTTGTCGTTGGGGATCTGCAATGGTGTCTTAGTTAAGATTCCTTTTGTTGCAATAAAACACCACAGCCAAAAGCAACTTGAGGAAGAAAGGGTTTGTTTGAATTTGCAGCTCGTAGTCTATGATCTAGAGAAGTCTGAGCACTAACTCAAGACTGGAGCTGATGTAGCGGCTTCGTGGAGGAGTGCTGCTTACTGCCTTGCTCGTCATGACTTGCTCAGCCTGCTTCCTTACATCATCCAGGACCAGGATCCCATGACATTAGTCATCAACGAAGAAAATGCACCACAGGCTTGCCCACAGTCAAGTCTGGTGGGGGCATTTTATAAACTGATATTTCCTCTTCCAAAAAGATTCCAGCTTGTGTCAAGTTAACATAAAACCAGCCATCACAAATTGTATTGGTGGGGAAGGGTCAATGGAGGGAAAGCCCTTAGAACAGTTCACTTGGGGTTTTAGTCATGTTTCTGTTGCTGTGAAGAAAAACTATGACCAAGGCAATTTATAAAATGAAGCATTTAATTGGAAGCTTGTTTATAGCGTCAGAGGGTGAGCCCATGACCATCATGGTGGGAAGCATGGCAGTAGGCAGGCAGGCATGGTGCTGGAACAGTAGCCGGGAACATACATCTGATCTGTGAGGAGGCAGAAAAAGCAAAAGAGTGCACAAGATAGATAGATAGATAGATAGATAGATAGATAGATAGATAGATAGATAGATAGATAGATAGATGTTAGAAGATGATAGATAGATGATAGATAGATAGATGATAGATAGATAGATAGATAGATAGATAGATAGATAGATAGATAGATAGATGATAGATAGATAGATGATAGATAGATGATAGAGACAGACAGATAGATGATAGATAGAGAGATAGATGATAGAAGATGATAGATAGATGATAGAAGATGATAGAGAGACAGATAGATAGAGAGATGATAGATAGATAGATGATTGGTAGATAGATAAATAGATAAGGAGACGGGGAGAGAGAGAGAGAGAGAGAGAGAGAGAGAGAGAGAGAGAGAGAGAGAGAGAGAGACTGGATCTTATGTCAAACCTCAAAACCCATCCCCAGTGACAACCTCCTCCAAGTTCACATTTTCTAATTCTTACCAAAGACAGTTTCACCAACTAGGGATGGAACATTTAAATATATGACTCCCTGGGGGTCATTCCCTCCAAACCTCTACACTTGGATTCTACTGATTTATATGGGATACAACTATTGCTCTTCTGGCACAAAGTCCACATCCATATGTTCAGCTTTGTAGGCATGAGAGATCCTCCTTCTGCGGGCTGGTTCCCTGGCTCATCACTGCTGAATACATTAGCTGCTCAAAAACCTGGGGGTATCAACAACTGGAGACCAGCCTGCTTTCAAGGGAGCTGCCTTGTGTTTTGCCTTCTGAGCCAACAGCTTGTACTTCCACTTCTGCAGTGTTGGGATGCTCTCTCTAGATGTTGTTAGCATGCTCCTAAGTCTTCCCTGTTCCTAGAAGTCTATGTCAGAATAAGTCTCCATTCTTTAAAGGTCACCCAGCCTCAGGTACTGTGCTATAGTAACAGAAAATGAGCTACAGCCATGTTAAATGCCTCTCAGCACCAGAATTCAGTCTTTAGGATCTGTCTTGTTGTCTGAGATTGGTTTCTGACCTCATGGCATGCTCTTCAGCCATGTTTGTGGATCGCTCAGGACGTCGCCACATCCAACAAGTATCAGATCTTAAATGTACCAATGACCTGTCCATCTTCACCTGCTTCTATCCCTGCTCCCTGTCTTCTGAGACAACAGCACCTGTTCCCTAGCACTACTTGGGGGATATACACCTAGGGCTCCCCTTAATCCTTTAATCCACTAGACATCAGTGAGCATATTACCTCCATTATGAATAGCTCTTAAAAATTCTCTTTTCTCTACTGTGTCCTTAGTTCAGACACAGAAATGGGCTCTTGTTGGAAGGAACCCAGTAAGTAACCTACTGTCCCTTATACCCTCTATTCTTGCCTTGGTTTCTCCCTATTCCCCCATCCATCAAGGCCAGAAAATCTTGAATCAATTTCTATCTGATTCATAATTTTATCTTGAGAATTGAGACCTCTAAGTTGATCATGTATAATCTGTTATTCAAAGTGCTTTATAAGTTAGTCCCCAACTTTGTGTCACTTCAGTTTTTTGAAACAGTCCCTTTTATCTGCTGAAATTAACAGATGAATCACTTTCTTCCTTTTTTTTTCTCTAAAGGTCTAAGAGCCCCTGCACACTCACTTTTGCTGGGACCTGGAGAGATGCCCTGAAAATGTAGTTTGCAAATGCAGATGTTGTATGCACACCTGGGTGCAAAGCTCCCCTCTGACCCCAAGCAAGTCCTTCAGTTGTCTAGTGTCTTCATTTTCTTCTTTGTAAAGTGAGGAGATGACTTGAAGGTTAAGTAAGGAAATGGATGTGAAGTTGGAGGCAAAGAGATCGTCAACGAATAACAGCTGTTCATTGTTTAAACTGTCATGCTGTGGCGTGTCTCTTTGCGCATGTGTGCATTTGCATGTACGTATGTGTCATGGTGCATACGTAGGGGTCAGATGACAATCTTTAGGATGAGTTCTTACTTTCCATCTTGTTGGAGACAGGGCCTCTTCATCTTTCCCATGTACTCCAGGCTAGCTGGCCTGAAGGCTTCCAGAAACTCTTGTTTCCACCCATCTCACTGTAGGACTGCTGTAATTACAAATGCACGCTGCCATGTCTGGCTTTACTTGGGTCCTAGAGATCTAAATTTATTTATGCTTGTGTGGCAAGTGTGCTTACTTGCTGGGCTATTGTTATGAGTGTGCTATGCCAGAAACATACAGGAAGATTCTTGTGTCTTTCCACAATGTCAGAATTTATTGAATAACGTAAGTTCACAAGGCTGAGTGGTTTAAATGACAGGAATTCGTTATACGATATGTCTACCTTGGTGGCTCAGCAGAGGCAAATGCAAGGTTTTTTATTCCAGTCTTAACTACTAACTCATATCACACACCACACAATCTCTCTCTCTCTCTCTCTCTCTCTCTCTCTCTCTCTCTCTCTCTCTCTTTCTCTCTTACAGAATGAACACATGTAAGAGGCCACAGCAGCCTTCAGAAGGTTTCAGAGGTGTGCAGAGAAAGAGTCTGTGTAGATAAGGTAGGCTCTAGACGAGTGTTGGGCCAGAGCTGCTGGTGGAAGTCAGGTTACAGAATGGAGCTGCAGAATTAATCCAGCCGTGGGGTTGAAAAGGTTGCACTGGGTCCTGAACAGAAAGTGGGTCAGAAACAGGAAAGAACTGGCAAGCAGGTAGATGGGCAGGCAATTGAGTGGCTGAGTCAGCAGCAGGGGACTGAGCAGAGTCAAGGAGTCTTGATGATAGGTTTATTATTATTATACTATTATCAGATGATGGGTTGGTTTGGGGCTGTGCTATCTCAGGGTTTGATGTTCATAACTTTACCAGTTCCAGGCAACCAGGCAAGAGAATTATTCCCTTTCCTTGGTCTGTGCATCTTCTATGTTCTTGGGCCTAGCTTCCCTGACAGCATTTTGATGCTCCCTTAGTTCCGTTTCTCCCCAGTGAAGCTTCCTTTCTATTCCCAGGCTGCAGTCGTCTTTCGCCCTACACTGGAGTCAAAAACTGCCTATGAAATGGAGTCTCCCGGGGCAACGCTCAGCCTGAAAACTGTTTCATCACATAATACGGAGTAACTTAGAGCAAGGCATTGCCTGATCCCAACAGCCGTCCCCCCAGACTGCTGTTCTTAATACTTTTTATTTGCCCAGTGTGCTCTGTGCTTTCCTGCTTCTGTGTCTTTTGTTGTGGTCAAAATCCTCCCAGTTCTTCCACGTACACACTTCTCGTTGCCCCAGGGGAACCACCTCCCTAGCTCCACCAGGAGAGTTTTCTAAATGATGCAGTAGCTAGAAAGGGTACCATGCAAACCATTCTGTCTGTCATACTCCACTTGCTTCAGGCACTGGAGTACACGGATGCAAGCAGGTCAGGTCTACCCTGGAGAACATCAAATCCAGGATGAGGAAGAAGGGGTCCCTGTGAGTTCCCAGTAGATGGAGAATCAAGCTGGACATCAGGGAGAGTGTCTGGTAGCTCCTCTCTTCCTTTCTTTCTCCATTCCTTCCTGGACAAAACACGCAGTGACTTTCATTGCTGCCATCAACAAACACAGTGGAAGGACGCTATCAAAACAGAATTCCCACTATGAACCAAAAATGCATTCCATAGGGATGAAGTTTTCCTGCTCCTGGATGTGGGGATGAGGGAGGGTCCCACAAATTAGAGAAAAACCTGTTTATTAGAATTCAACTTATAGGCAATCATACCCACAGACCCTAAGTGTTTGGTTTTAATGAGTCCAGTAATTGTATGTGTGTTTGTGTGAAACCACTTCCGGAAACAAGATTTTGTTTCTTTATCCCTCACACTGTCACAAACTTCTGTCTAGTCACAGCACCGCACTCTGCGGCCATGCCTCTGCTCACGAGAGACCACAGCTGCGCCTCTGGCTTCAGAATACTGTACCAGAGATGAACGAGTCCTATGATGTGATAAGACATAGATTAGGGTGAGACTCACCAGACCCACTTCTCAGCCACCCACTCCCTCCTGCGAGGTCCCACTTTCCAAAGATCCCACAGCCTTCCAAAAGAGCACCACAAGCTGGGGCCAGCGGTTCAAGGAGTGAGGCCTTTTACATCACACTGTCGCCAGAGGTCTCACAGTTGCCGGTCTCCAGAGTGTTCTGTGCAAATGCACTGTGATGTTTGCACAATGGCAGGATCTCTTTGTGACCATCTTTGGGACATCACCCTCCTTAATATGACATGTGACTCTATTTCCTTTCCCACCAATGGTGACCGCATTTCTCCTGCCTGGGATACAACCTCTGTTCTAAGGTCTCTCAAGACAGGATGGTTTTGTCTGTTCCTTACATCACCCGGCCCGAAGCATGCAGTTGGCGCTCTTTTGTATCTACGTTCTTGCACTTAACTGACGTTTTTAGGACTCATCTTTGTGAGTTCTAAAGAACATGTGTGCATGTTCTTGTGTTTTGTTCCTTCTCCGCTTGTCTAACTAGTACTCTATTATGTGAATATGCCACACTCTGCCCATCCTTTTACCTGGTATTTGACAAGCATTAGTTCTAGATTTTGTGAATAAGGCTGCTATAAATACATTTGTGACAGTCTTTGTCTGCTTTCATTCCTCATGACTAGGCAGAACTGTGAGTCATAGAGATGTCAGAGCAACCAAACACCTGCCAATAGGGCCTTGTGCTTCCATTAGGGCTGTCTGGCAGACCGGAACCATTTTATCCGATGTCCTGCCCGGGGTCTACATTTTCTGTGCATTCTTTCCTTTTTAAACTCAACTCCCAATCTTCATGTTGCCAGTAGTTAGTCTCTTCTTATTAAATATTTAAGGATCTAGGAGAGTAACAAACTTGAAACTGTCTCTTCCAGGACAACTTTTTATTTGCTAATGGGGTGATATGGAGTCATCCCACATACTGTTAGTCAGCTTGCCCCAGTAGGAACACCTTACAAAACGATGACGTCACCACTGGTGACTGACACTAGCGACACTGTCGAAATGCCTTGTGAGTCTTGAGAGTTCCTCTCTTCAGTGGCAATCGCCATGTCCACCTCGACTTCCTCCTTGCTCTGGCGTCTAGGAATCCATTCTTCATTTCTGAGTTGATCATTGTATGAACGTTACATACATAGCAACACGCGGTGTGCCAGTTTCTGCAGAGTCTTCTATGTTGTTGTATATGACATAGTCATTTCTTTGTTATTTATTTCTATGTTCCATATGGACGTAGCACAGGTTATGTAACCCTGGGGTCTCTCTCCATTTCCTGCTGTTGTGTGAAATCCTGCTGTAAACGTTTTTAATGAGAATAGCAAATTTTCTTCTCTCTGGAAGAGATGCTTAGAAGAGCAATTTCTGGGTCATATAGTAGCTGCTACTTTATACTGTTAATCAGCTACCACGCTTTCTCCGTAGTGGCTGAACTACTCTATATTCCTACCATGAAGGTGTGAGAGGGGTCGCCTTCCCCCAGCACAGCAGCGCTTGGCAAGGTATGCCCGCTACCTGGGTATAGTTCCCATCTGCATTTCCCCCGTGGCTGGCGTCTTTTTCATGTGCTTATTCGCCATCTGCAGGTTCCCTTTGATGAAATGTTTCTTCTCGCTGCTTGTAGGCATTCTAATTGGATTGTCTGTGTTTGCCTCTCGAGGTTTGAGAGTACCTGATCTGTGTAGATCCTAACCCCTCATGAGTGACTTCCAAATATTCTCCCCTGCTCTTTTATTTCGTGTCTTATTTGCACAGCAGGCTCCCTTTCCTCACAAGGTAGAAGTTTATACTTTCGACTGCGTCCAGTTTATCACCTTTTCCTTTTATAGATTGTGCTTTTGATGTAAAGTTTAGAATCTCTTTCCCTAGCCTTAGGTTCTGAAGATTTTTCTTCCATTTGAAAAAAAAATTGCCCTCCTCTCCTCTCCCCTCCCCTCCCATTTCCCTTCTCCTCCCCTCCCCTCCTCTCCTCTCTCCTCTCATTTTCTTTTTTTTTTGTTTTTGTTTTTTGTTTTCCGAGACAGGGTTTCTCTGTGGCTTTGGAGCCTGTCCTGGA
>NC_022012.1:35709921-35714696 GCF_000317375.1 Microtus ochrogaster | reverse complement strand
CTTCTCTTCTCCTTTCCTCTCCCCTCTCTTCCCCACTGTTTCTCTCCCTCCTCTTCTCTCCCAATCTTACCCTTTCTCTCTGCTCCTACCCCTCTTCTCCTTTCCTTCCTCCTTCTGATCTCCCTCCCTCCTCACTCCCAGTCCTGGGGACTAGCCCTGTGCCCCACATACACCAAGCATGCAGTCTACCACTAAAACACACCACAAGCTTCTAGTTTTACTTTTAATATTTCAGTTTGTGATCTACTTAGATATAATTTACATAATTTTGGTTTAAAGGCTAAAAGTGAGGTCGACTTCCTCTTTTTACCTTAGCCGTCTTCCTTCTCTTCCTATTGCTTTTCTTTTCCACTCTTTTCTTTTTACTTCTCCTGATTTTCTTCTTCTCTCCTTTTATTAATTTGGTCTTTTCCTTTTATTTCCAACTTGTCGAAAAGTCTGCTTTCGCCCGTTATGTTGTTTTGAAGTCTTTGTCAAAAATTAGTTGGGTGGGGCTGGAGAGATGGCTCAGCTGTTGAGAGCACTCGCTGCCCTTGCAGAGGACCTGGGTTCTATTCCCAGTACACACATGATGGCTCACAACCGTCTTGGCACCAGGCACACATGTGGCTCATATACATACATGCGGGAAAAGTACTCATGCACATACAAATAAATTTTTTAAAAAAATCAGTTGCGCTTACTTACATGGATCTTTTTCTGGATTTCCTTTTCTATTCCATTGATAAGTGTGTTCTTTCTGCTGTCAGTATCATTTGGTACTCGTCATAGAAGCTGCACAAAATGTCTTGAAATTGGGAATATTAGTTTCTCCTACTTTATTGTCCATTTAGGAACCTGTTTTATTAGCAATATAAAATTATATTTATCAAAATTTATGTGTTTCCATATAGGTATAAATTTTAGAATAGTTCTCCCTATAGATACAAAGGATCATTTGAGGATTTTGATGGGTGCCACATTAAATTTGCAAATATATTTGGAGAGAAAGGACATCCTTTCCACATTGGGTGTCCCACATTGTAAAGATAGTATGTACTTATTTATTTAGATTGTCTTGGTTTCTCTCATCATTGTCTTGTAGTTGTCAGTGTACAAGATCTAGCTATGTATGATTAGTTTCTCAGGATAACTGTAAGTGGCTGTGGACTTACAACGCTAGTATCCACATGGATATTATTTGTGTATAGGAATATTAAAATGTTCACATATACTTATATGTATAAATACTAAAAATAAGAACTATTTGTTGTTTTTCTTGTAACCTGGAATTTTGTTAGATGCACTTACTACTTAGGGGATTAGTTTTAGGGAGATGAGTTTCTTACAGAAGAAAGTAGTTGGGTTGTCATAATTTTAGAGCTCACACTCTTAGTCTCTGGCTTTAAATTGATATAGTTAGAGGATTTGGCTTTGAAAGAACTTTTGATACTTTAGGGATAGCACAAGCTTTGGGAAGATATTATCTTGGGAGGTTTTATTCTTTCTTTTCTATGTTCTCTTGTTTATTTTCTATGAATTACATTAGCTATTGGAATGTTGTTATAAAATCCTATCTTTATTTAATTGCAATTGTTGTTTAGTTTTATTTTGTCTTTATTTGTGTGTGTGTGTACATGTGCATATGAACCTGCATGTAGGTGCTGAGAAGACCAGAAGAGGGTGTGAGACACCCTGGGTGGAGTTACAGGCTGTTGGGAGCTGCCATGTGGGTGCTGGGGACTACACTCTGGTCCTCTGCAAGGGCAAAAAGTGCTCAGAACTGTTAAGCATCCCTCCATCCTTTGACCACATCCTCTTTACACAGCATTTTCTGTGTGCTTGTTGCAGTCATGATAGTTTCGTGCCAAGCACACTATGGTGCACTACTGATGTAGTCATACTCCAGTTCAAGTGAAGAGCGAAAATCTCACCTCCCTTCACTCTTGCTTGTCCATGAATTGTCTCAAACATGCCTGTACGGACAACTGCAGCAGCATAGACAGGATTACAGTTCTTGTTTTACCAGGAAGAGGATTGAGGAAAAGAAGTAAAGTCTCTTTTGCTTACTGGATGAACACACTTTTGTTTGTTGTACTTTTATTCCTGATGATTCAAGAGTCATCAACACCATCCCCTTTAAAAAAACTTCACTTTCATTTTGAGATGGTTCTACCAGCAAGAAACCTGCTTAGTTTTTCCTGTGTTAACACATCAATTCTTCTTTATTCCTGAAGGATATTCTCACTGGTTCTAGGGTTTAGATTTGACAGGCATATTCTTTTAGCCCTTGCAAAATGTGTGACTTCATCCAGTGCTCCAGTTTCTGCACAAAATTTGCTGCCACTCAACTTGTTTCCCAAGCTTTATTTGCTGCCAACCCCCTGCCAATGCTTCCAGAGGTCTTGCTCTCTCTTCTGTTTGGGGAAGCTTGACTGGGCTGTGCCCAAGTGTGGATCTCTTCAGTTGGGTCTTATTTGATTTCTCTAGGCTTCTTGAATCGGTCTAATTTGTTGTCAAAGTTGGGAAGTTTTAGCCAATTATTTATTTGAGGACAAATTAAACCCCACCCAACCTCTCTTCTCCCTCTGGAACTCTGATGACATAAATATTATGTTTTTGTTTTGGGTTTTCTTTTAGCGCACAAGTCCTAAGAGCTGTTTGTGCTTCTTTTGATCTATTTTCTCTCTGTTCAGATTGAATAATTTCTATTGTCCCCATTTTCGAATTCAGTGATTGTGTTTCTATTTTGTCCTTGAACTTATCCACTAAGACTTTGTTTTTAATTACTTTCTTAATTTTTTAATAATAAGTGTTTATTGTGGTAAAAGATACATGCCAAGAATCTTGCCACAGTAATCATGTCCGAGCACAGAGTTTAGTGGGACGACATCTGTACTGATGAGTAGCCATCATCACCGTCCATCTCCACATCCCTTGGGTATTAGACCCCTGCGGTCTTCAGACGATAGCTGCTCATTCCCTATGGCCCTCCTACTTCCCGTCTGCTGACTACTGCAGGCGTTTCTCATGTGTGGGATTTCACAGTACTTGGCTTATTTGCTAGCGGTTTATGTAGCTTAGCATATCATCAGTGTTCATCTATGTTGTAGCATGTATTAGTCCCCTGTAATAAAATACCTGACATAATCAATGAATAAAGAGAAAAGGTTTGGTTTGGTTCATGGCTACAGAGGTTCTAGTCCAGATTGTGTGGCTCTATTTGTTTCAGACATCTGGATGGTAATGGCAGGAAGCATGTGGCAGAAGAAGCTGTTAATGGCCAGGAAAGAACAAGAAAGAGGTAAGAGTCTGACATCGCTCAGTTTCCATCAAGGGCTAGCATATGGTATTTTCCACGGCTTTCCCTGGTAGGCTAGCAGGCTTGGCTAAATGTTCAAGGTCTTGACTTTACTTTTCTGGTATCGTCTGGTAAGAGTACTGGGGTGCCTCGTGATAGCCTGGCATGACAGAAACCCAGGGGGCTGGGGGTGTAGGTCAGTGAACGAGCACTTGTCTAGCCTGCCCGAGGCAGTGAGTATGGTCAGAGACAGGGGAGAGAGAGTGACAGACAGAAAGACAGATATACAGAGAGAGAGACAGACAGACAGACACACACACACAGACAGACAGAGGAAACAGAAAAAGATACACACACATAGACAGACACACAGAGAGACACAGAGAGATAGACAGGCAGACAGACAGACAGACAGACAGACACACACACACACACACACACACAGTTTTAGTTAGTTCCCACCTTTCACTGGCTGACTGGCATGCTGGCATGGACAGACAGGACAGATAGTGCCACAGCGTCGCCTGTGTCTTTTGGTGGCACATTTGTTTACCATATAAAAGCTGAATGTCCTCTACCCGGCCACCCTCTTCCAGTCCTTTTGATATTTGAGAACCAGCTTCTGTGAGTTTATTTTTATTCTAGGTCCTTTGGAATGTCCAGGTTGCTGTTTTCTCCAACTCCAAGTGTGCGCTCTAAGAAGCACAGAAGGATCCTGAGAGAAGTCAGTGAACTCAAGTCTGTGCTGCTCTGTGAGTCTAGCCGGCTGGCTCATCTTGTTCACTCCACCTGTGTCTGCTCAGCATCCAGAGCCTTTAGCTGTGCCTAGTGGGAAGAACGGGGAAGATAATGCCTACTTTGTATGTTTGGAAGCAGAAGTACATCCTTGCATTGCATCCAAAGGAAACAAAACCGCTCTTATATTACAGTCAGAGGAATATGAGTCAATAAAGAGACACACTTCTTTCATTTAGTACAGGGGCAATAAGATGGATAACCGTGATAGCATACGATGTCTAAAAGTGGTGGTTATTCTGTAGTGAGCTCATGCTCTCAGGGCCTCGTGCCCTCACTTTGCATCCGTCCTCACACCTGTGAGACCGAGCATTAGTCCCACTTTTCAGTGTGAGAAAAACTGTTCAAAATGTGTGTGGTGGCATAGGCTCGTAACCCCAGCATTCGGGAGTCCGATGCAGGAAGATTTGAGACCAGTCTGAATTACAGAGAGACACTGTATCAAAAAATGGGGGGAGGGGAATGGGGCTCTGGCTCCGTGGGTAAAGAGCTAGGTGCTTGCTGTGCAGGATCTGAGTCTGGATCCTGGGCAGCCATGTGAGCTGGGAACTGTGGTGCCCATTTTGTAACCCTAGCACTGAGGAATATGTGTGTGTGTGTGTGTGTGTGTGTGTGTGAGAGAGAGAGAGAGAGAGAGAGAGAGAGAGAGAGAGAGAGAAGAAGAATACTTGGTGACTAGGAAATCTGAAATAACAGTGCA
>NC_022012.1:35673404-35709821 GCF_000317375.1 Microtus ochrogaster | reverse complement strand
AGAGAGAAGAAGAAGAAGAAGAAGAAGAAGAAGAAGAAGAAGAAGAAGAAGAAGAAGAAGAAGAAGAAGAAGAAGAAGAAGAAGAAAAGAGAAAGAGAAGTCTCCAAGCTATACTACATTGAATGCGATAGTAAGGATTCCAAATCATCACGAATCACAGATCCTGTGTTGCTGACCTCTGGAAAGGCCCTCATGAAATTCATTTTAGAAGAAGAGAGACTGGAAGTACTTAGGGATGCCCCGTGGAGAACAGGAAATGTACTCTGTGACCCAACAGCCTCCATCTTCCCTGCTCCTGCAGAACCCGTTCAAGGTCCCCTGGGAGGGAGCACGTTTTATTTAGACTCCTAATGACACATCTACAGAAATTGTATTTTATATTACTTCCTTCAAACAACCTCAAGGTGTAGGTGGAAACCAGACTGATTGCAACAGATGGGGAATTAGCAGCCTGGAGAGTCAGAGAGACCGTTCTGAGCCCATATGGCGGTTGAGGCTGGAAGAGGCCTTCGGAGGCAGGAGCCACTGTATTTCCGCCTTGCTCCCATCACTACCTCCAGCTTGGTCCCTGCACGGTGGCTTTGTTCTTACCAAACCAAATTCTGCTTTAGCTAGCGCCTGCTGAAGTTAAATTGGGGCCTCCTCTCTGACAGCCTCCTGGCTTGTACCGATACGCAGACTGCATCTGATGGGAACCTTATGTGGAGCAACGGAAAAAAAAATCAACCTGAAAACCAGGCCCATCTCAATATCTCCACCCGCTGGATAAACATCTCCAAGACAGACTCACAGGGAGGCCAGACTCCTTGGCCAAGTTTTTAACTTAAAGTTTGGAAGTGGCTTGTGTTTTCCACGGAGCAGAAAACCCTTTTCATTCCTGCTCCAGCGAAGGCTCCTCATGGGGAGGTAATTTACTTTCAGCCTCTCTCTCAGGAACCCACGATTTTGCCTGCTTGCTTGAATGACGTTATTAGTTAACGAAAGGGGCCACTTAAAGTTTTTCTTCATCCCCACCTTCTTCCTCCCCTTTGGAAAGCCTAGCAAACTTGTTTCGGACTTTTGGAGCCTCTCCTCTTTCTTCAGAGAGAACTTGGCTCCTTCGTGGTGCCCCCATTCCTCGGCCGAATCTAATCTGACAGTTCTATTTATAATTCTTGAACCAGATGAATCTGGTCTTTGTATTTCTCTCTGAGCAGCAGCGTCCCCTCCCTAGGATTTGAGCCGTTTCACCTCTGCAAGAATCTCTTTAATTTCTCTGCAATTTGCCAGAAAGTCAGCAGCTGAAACCCTATCAGGTCCTGGATCATATCAGACCTACTTTAAACTGGCACCCTCCTCCACCCCCAGCCTCCTGAGAGTTGATTTAGGAGCAGGGTTATGCAGAAAAAATTCCCAGCAGCACTTTGGCGACACCAGAAAAGTCTGAGAAGTTCAGCAGGGAGGGGCCGGCCCTCTGGAAAGCAGACAGCCTCTAAGGCAGGAACATGGCCCACATCTGTTCCTGCCTCCATCCATCCCTGGTTTATATATATGTTATATGCTGTTTGCCTTTAAAGTCAGATTAATCAAGGCAGTTTGCCAGGAAACCATCGCGCCTACAGCACCCCCCCCCCTTTTTTTTTTAGAAAAGAAAACGGAGCTGGGGAAAAGGAGAATGGGTTAGTGTCAGGTAGCACTGTGGTTTGCATGAGAAATGGCCTCATGCGTTAGAGCACTTGGTCCCCAGTGGGCCAGGGAGTTTTGGAAGGCTGCAGACTCTTTTGGAGGTGGTACCAGACTAAAGGAAGGGGGTCACTCTCGGGGTTTTGTAGGCAGCCTCCCTTGTCCCATTCTCTGCTTTCTGGTTGTAGCTGGAATATGACTGCTTGCTTTCATGGAGAAACCCACAACCAGGCCTTCCTGACCACGACAAACAGCATCTTGAGCTGTAAGGCAAAATAATCTCTTTCTAAGTTTCTTTTGGCTGGGTATTTGGGTCACAGTAAGGGGGAAAGTGAGTAGTGTCTGTGTCAAGTTCACACTGCATCCTGGGCGTCCTTCCTCAAACCTCCATGGACTTGTGGAGGTGGTATTTACTTAGGTCACATATACCCTAAATCACGCTGATCAAATGGTGTGACCTTTCATGGTTTCTTAGTTCATTTTCTGCCTCTTGTTCCTCCCTCCCCTGCCCACCCCCAGTTGTTGCTCCTGTACCTAAGCTTAGCATTGTCTGTCCTCAGGGTATAGCCAGGGACTCACTGGAGAAAACTTCTGTACTTGGTTTTTTTGTTTTTGTTTTTGCTTTTTTTTTTTTTTTTTTTTTTTTTGACAGGGTCTCCTATAACCTAGGCTGTTCTTGAACTCACCACACAGTCAATAATGACCTTGAACTCTTGAACCTCCTGCCTCTGACTCCTGAATGTTGGCATTATAGGTGGCTAGCATCCTGCCTGATATCTGCAGCACTGAGGACTGAACTCAGGGCTTCAAGCACTAACAAGCCTGCTAACAAGTACTGGACCAGCTGAACTATAGCCCCAACCCTCTCTGTAGCATGGGCTTGAGGAATGGGAAACACATTTATCAGTCTTAAGTCTAGAGAAGACATTTCACTGAGTCTGTAGTGACAGGAAAAGCTATGAATGAGCCTCTTCAAGTCACACAGCAAGTTAGCGTCCTAGCTGGGGCCACAGCCTGTGATTCTTTTCTTTCAATCCAGAGCATTCTCCTCTGTTCAATGCTTAGCTGACTCCATGTGGCCCCCAAATTTGACCTTGGTCTGGAGTGCCTATTTAGACAATTCTTTTTAATTAGGCCTCACCAGACCAACCTGATTTCCAACCTTAAACACATCTGTGATGGGAACATGTTCTACGAAACCCTTAAGTTCAACCACATTTTAACTTCCTTTGCCACGAACATCCCTGTGAAATTAAAGACGAAAGGGTCAAAGCGTTTATTTTCAACCCCGCTAACACATACTGGGCTTCTTTTGTAGCTTAGACAGACGAAGATGATTTTTTAAGTTTTTAAGGACCAGGAATTAGTGTGTCACGCTCGCTGGACATATAAAAGCACATTTAGCCTTCCAGGCTACCATACTCCCATTTGAATATGATCCAGACGCTATATTAAGTTGAGGCGGAGCCTCGGTAACTCCTGCTGGAATCTAGAGAGGAGCAAAGGTGTGACCCTGTAACTTCCTAAGCTGGCGGTGGCCAGGGCTCCTCGCTCACTCTTTCCATGAAGCGTCTTTGCTTCTGGCTTTAAATTCTTTGGAGTGAAGGGAATAGGATGGCATCTCTGGAAACCGCAGGATGAGAGGAAATGAGACTTCATTGCATTTTCCATCAACTCTTTTACCGCCGAGGGACTCCTTCTACTAGGCAGGCTATGAACAGCTATGTAGAGCAGGGATTGAGAGCAATGCTTTTTGAAGGTGGAGAAAGAGCTCAGCATGGTCATCCATCCTCCATGGACGCTCCTCCTCTCCACAGTGCCTCAGTGGGTGGGTCTGGTTATCCCCATTCTAATGGCAGCCACGCAGAGCAAATGGTCCAGATAGGATGCAATGCAAGTACTGAACCCTAAAAGCCGCCTACAGTCATGAATGTTGCCGTATGAATTTCCTGTGGGGAATGGGTGAGAATTCATTCTGTGGTACAGGGTATACCTGTGTGTACAGGGGTGGATTCGGTGAGTCCTGAGCAGTGCATAGCTTCAGGGCTGTAGAATCTGTCTGCATGCATTCCTTAATGGCCGCACTTGTGTTCGCCCCGAGATGTGAAGAATGCCGTTGCTCTGTGGACTCAATAACATTTGGTAGGATAAGATTTTTTTTAATGTTTTTCCTGGATGCTGCGGAATAGATGCTTCACTGTGGTTTTAATTTACAATTTCACTCTAATGAGTTTATGGTCTTTAAATGTTTCCTATTGACAGTTCAGGGTTGTGTTTGTAAATTACTTGTTTGTTATCTTTTGTCAATTCACCCTTCACCTTCTCAGATTTTCTGCTTCTGGTCGAGCTGTGTGTACAGTGCATACAGATGTATCCATCACTAAATTCATCCTAGATTTTAATCTCTATATAATTACATAAATTCCAGATATCTTCCTACCACATGTAACGTGGATCTCCACTTTTTCACTGATACCTTTAAAGATAGCCTCATTGATGTAGAATTTACAAACTAAAATTCCTTAGGATAAATGGTACAGGTTGTTATACCTTAGTAAATTTATGTGATTGCCCAGCCATTGTGAGAATTCCAAATTATTTTTTATCAATCTAACCTTACCCCAGTTAAGTCAATCTTCACCAGCTTCCGAGCCCATTAAACAGCGATTGTGTTTTTGTTTCGTTTGTTTTTAATTCTGCATTTTCTTGAGCTCTCGTGTGGCTAGAAGCATACAATATATCACCGTCCATTCTGCTTTCTTTCAGTTCATGTAGTGTGCTCCAGATTTACCCTCAATGCCAGTGATCTAACCCTTTGACTGCTGAGCTCTAAGCTGCTGGAGAGTTGTTCCATGTACTGCTTATCCACTTAATAACTGAAGACCATTTGGGTTCTTTCCAGATTTCATTATTATGAAGAATTTTGCTATGGACATTTTTGTATACATTTTGGGAGTCATATATTTTTATGATGTACTTTGAGCCAATATGTCAGAGTGAGCTGCTAGTCTGTATGTTAATTCTAATGCTTACCTCTTTGAGTCAGGGTTTTATAATGCAAGCCTGGCTGACTTGGACCTCTCTGTGGAGCCCAGACTAGCTTCAAATTGTAGCAATCCTCCTGTTTGTCTTCCAAGTGCTGAGAATGTGGGTTTGTACCACTATGTGCTTTTAACACAGAGAAAATAGGTTAATTCAATGACAGAAATAATGGTATAGAGCATTTGCAAGCATGCACCGTGTTTCTGGCATCTGCGGCATTATAAATGGTGCGTTGCTTTGCCCTTTCTGTATTTTGGGTTCATGTGTGAGCACAGGCAGGCTTACTCTTTGGGTAGAGGAAAGAGGTAGGAAAAGCGTATTCATTGTCAGAAAGATGCTCACAGTATGCGCCATTCTTTCCGCACAAGGCCTAGACTGCAGAGGCCATGGTCAGGCATTTTAATAAGCTGGACAGCCATTTACCCATGCATTACAAAGCCTCAGTACACCGGAGCCATCGTGGGAAAGCACAAAACAGCCCAGCCCAGCCCAGTGCATGCATGACAGGCGACCTTAACAGCGAACTGGCATCACTCAGTGGCTTCCCAGCTATTTCTGTTGCACAAAACCCATGCAATTGAGATTGGAATTGGGTTTGGTAAACAACCCTTCTAAAAATTAAGTCTTTTCGCTGAAAATATCTTCGTATAAATTTGGTTCCGATAACCATTTAGACCTGGGGGTTAATAGCTCACAGATGCAAACATGCTCTCACTAGCTTTTGTGGGTTTGGGTTCCAGGGAGTGAGGGTGGAGCCAAGTCTATCTGTCTGCAGCTTTAGGCTGCCTGAGATGGTTGCAAACTTTTTTTTTGCTCGTCAGCATGCCATAACCTGCATTCCAAGCTTTTAAGTTATGTACAAAAAAGTCATTCCTATATACACCAAAAAAATGAAAAGAAAATTGATGTCAAATATCCAATACGTGAAATCTGATGTTTTTCACACCACTAATTTACAAGAAACTTGAGTAACAGCAACAAAACAGCATGAAATAACATTTGCCCTTACAGGAAAAGATGAAAATACTGTGCTTACTTTTGTTTTCAGAAACTGCCAAACTATTTTTAATTATTGTACATTTTAATGAGTATATGTATTTTATGAATATATATATTTAAAAAAAACAGGCACGTAACTTGAAAGATAGTTCACCAAAACAGAGATATATGGATAACTAATGGGAACATCAAAAGATATCCAGTATCATTAATCAACAAGAAAATTCAAAACCATAATATGGTCATAATAAATACCCATGAAGTGGCTGTAATAAAAAAAAAGGTGAACAACACCAAGTTCTGGTGAGGGTGTAGAAAACTTAGACTTAAGACGTTTGGTGACTGATGGGTCTGCCCAGGGCTCCAGTTTTAAGCTTGCTTGCTGCAGGGTCCCTCTGTCTGTACAGATTAGTTGCCACCTAGGGATTTGGGTCAAGGCTGTTAAAGTCTTTCACTGCTTTGTGTAACTATTTCTGTAAACTGAAACACACGCTTTTGGAGAGAAGAAGAGGGAGGCTTGTAAGACCATGGAAATAACCAAATTTATTAGCTCACGAAAACCCCAAGGTTATCTAAACTGTAAGCAATTGCTGACTGAGACTTTGCTCAACGAAACTGCCTGCAAGCTGCTTATTTTGCAACTTCTCTTTAGGCAGACTTTGCAGTGACAAAGTTGCCTTCCAGTCACCACGCTCTCATAAGTAACGGTTCACCCATGTCCCACATACTAGTTCTTTACCTGTTACTGTGATGAAAAACCTGACAAAGACTGTTCTGGTGCTTTGAACATAATTGACTCCCCCCAGGCTCATAGGGCGTGTTGCTACTAGGAGGTGCAATCTTGTTAGAATAGGTGTGGCCTTGCCAGAGGAAGTGCATCACTAGGGGTGGGCTGTGAAGCTTCAAATGCTCAAGCCAGGGCCACTGTCACTCTCCCTTCCTTCTGCTTGAACATTCTGATGTAGAACTCATAGCTCCTTCCTCCACAGCTGCCTGTGTGACACCATGCTTCTTGCCATAATGATAATGAACTAAACCTCTGGACTGTCAGCCAGATCCAATTACATGTTTTCCTTATAACAGTTGCCGTGGTCATGGTGTCTCTTGAAAGCAATAGAAACCCTAACTAAGACAGCAATTTGTGGAAAGAAGGGTTTATTTTGGATCACTGTTTAAGAGTAAACATCATCACAGTGGTGGAACCTTGCAGCCACTGGTTATATTGCATTTTCAGTCAAGAATCAGAAAGGGATGAGTGGCTGATACTTAGCTGACTTCATTTCATGCACCCTGAGTCCCCAGACATGGAAAGGTACTACCCACACTTATGATTGGACTTTTAATCTCAATACACTTAATCTCGATAATCTCATGTCCAGAGACACCCCCAGAAGTTTGTCTTTTATTAATTCTAGATCTTACCAAATTAATAATCAGTATTAGCCATCACAAACTCCAATAAATTTGTTGGTCACCAAACTAGACTTGGGTGGAATGATTTTCTTTTTTGGTCTGTTGTCAGTGCTGTATCTGGTACACAGTGTTTGTTCACATCTCCCCAGGAAAAGCCATGCGACACACTCTGTGTTGACTCGTCCAGGTGTGAGTTGGGATACTGACAGCCAGGTCTCTACTCTCTGTGACTTTCCGGGGTCTCCCTTACACATGCACATTTTCCAGCCATCAAGGAACACACAGGAAGTTTATTCCAGCTTTTCTATGGTCTTCTTACTGACAGGATGTTGCTCATTAAATTTACTCCTGATGCATCACAAACCTAGGGTTGCAGCCTTGGCATTGCAAGCTGTAGTGGCTTCTTTCCGTTTAATTCTTAGAGAATTCATCACTTTAAGCTAGGTTTTGTTCCTTCATCCATCCTCTAGCTACAAGGATGATTTGAACTGCATCCCTCTGACCTTGAAGCTCCTGGTTTACAACATTCCTAGCATTGGTAAGACTGCAATTTGCACTAACCAAGTTGGATCAAGAATGAGAGAGCCTCAGGCAAAAAGATCATACGCTCCATCTTTATTGCCTAAAGTTCCAACAAACCTTTAAGAATAAATACTTCCCAATTCATCATTTGTCTTTAATTGCTTTGCAGATCCCTGAAAGGCTGAATAGTTTGCTTTTTGTCCTATATTACCCTTATTTTTAAGAACTGTATTCTTTATCAAAATGTCCTCCAGTTATCTTCTTTGATACACAAAAGTCTTAATCTTTAACATAGACAGGTTTATCACCCTGCTCTGTTGCTGTGATTCGGATGCTTGTATTCCATCCAGATTTATGTTGAGATACTCTGGCACAATCTTACTGTGAGGTATTTCCCTTGGGAGGTAGCTGGGTCATGAGGGCTCCATCCTCATGAATGGAATTAGACATCCTAATCAAATGACTCAAAGATGGAGTTCACTGTTTTGTGATTCTGTTCCTGACATGTGCAGATACAGCATTCTCCTCTCTGAGAACACAAGGAACCCTGCTGTAAGCAGAGGCCCCGGACCTTCTTCCCAGCTCATGCTCACCTGGACCTTCTAGTCTCCCGTACATTTCAACTTCCAGAATAGTGATGCCATCCTTGTTCATTACTCAAAGAGGGATCCTCAGGATCTATATTAGGTAGGAACGAGACATACATTGATGATAGCAAAAAAGGGGACATGTAGGTGCTATTCAGATTTTAGAAGCAAGACTTGAGTGTGTGTCACTGCAAACTAAATGAGCTGAAAGGGGGTCTAGAACATTCTAAGGTCAAGGCTAATAATGAACACACTAAGCTCTATCTAGATATGTATTTGAGATATTGAAATTGATAGTAGAACTTGTTAGTAGGCCATTAGTTTTGATCTAGAAGTGAAGATGTTGCAACTAGAGATATTGTTGCGAGGCTCACTTGCTCATGAACTTGATAGGCTGGTAAGAGGATTATCTGACATGGGTACACAGGGAAGATGACAAGGGTGCACTTGGAGGGTGGAGGAGGACAGGATAGAGGAGGTGGGCAAGACGCGAGAAGGAAGTAGCTCAGTTGTCTGAACTGAGTCTCGTAGTAAGTGGTAAGAGCAAGGAGGTTTGGTACTTCCACAGTCGTATGCTGGAGACGAGGATAATGGCACCTCTCAAAAACTGCTAAGAAGAAACACCCTTAAAACTTGGCTTCCTAAGGACCAGACAAGTACACCCCATCTCCACATCAAAGACAACTAGATATATTTGCTTATTGTGCTGGTTGGTGTTTTAAATTTTTTTTCCAATTATTTGACATACTTAGGAATGTCTAGAATAAGGAAATGCTGATTGGGAAAACTCTTCCACCAAATCAGCCTGCGGGCAAGTCTGTGGGATCATTTTCTAATTAATGATTGATGTGAGTGAGCCCAGCCCACTGTGGGTGGTAGCAACCCTGAGGAGGTATACCTGGGTTGCCTAAGAAAGCCACTGATCAAGCATACCATGGTGAGCGAACCAGTAAGCAGCACTTACCTCTGTTCTTTCTGCATCTATTGCTTCTTGCCTTTAGGTTCTAGGCCTCCACTGTTCCTTCTCCCTCCATGAAGGCTGTGAGCTGTAAGGTGAAGCAAACCCCTTTCTCTTCAAGTTGGTTTTGGTCACGGTATTTATCCAGCAGGAGAAAAGTGACTAGTAATACCCATATCTACTGACCTCAAGTCTGTCTATCTTTTCAGTTATTAGTCACTGTGAAAAATCAACACAGGTGTGACTTTGAATTCAGGTTAAAAAGAAATAAAACGGGGTGTCTACTTCCCATAGGGATTCTGTAGGTCAAGGCCTTTTAGCCCTACCCTATATTAAGTCGGTGATACTCTGTGTATCTCCTCTGCTGCGATCCCTGACATCAGCACATCCTGCGGTACACCAATCAGTGAATACAGACAGATGAAATCCCAGAGCTCGGAGAGATGGTAGAATGCATTCTTTCACTTCACAGAAGGGAACAAACAGGATCAGAGAGGTGCAGTGGCCTGACCCAAGTCACCTGGTGCAGTAGAGGTGGGGATGGGACCAGAAGTTCTGACTTAGAGCTTTCGTGACTTAGAGCCTTGCGTGGATCAGCAGGTCACTCTTGCCCATGACAGTGCTCTCTTTTACTGAGGCAATAGCACGTTCATTTCCTCCATGACTGTTTTCTTAGCTATGAACCCGTCCTTTACCCAAATGGTAATTACAGGTGCTGTAAATACACTATGATTGTATCTTCATTTATTTTAAAGTTGCTTTCTTCATGTTAAAAAATACGATTGGCCGTATTGAGGGCTGATAAATGGAGAGAGAGTAAAATCAACATGCCATTATTCTGCAGCAGAAGTGTCAGGGGAGGCAGCATCAATTAATTTGTTGATAGAATTTGCTGGAAGAGTCTTGCAGTCTGGGTGTCCAATGCCTGTGATGGGTCTCCTCTGAAACACGATTTGTATTCTTAAAGGTATTTACTCTAACATTGGTGTAGTCCATTGTATTTACAAAACTGGATGCTCTTAACACATTTTCTTTCATTCAACAATATAACTGGGTGCTATTGTGTGCCAGTCTGTAGGACCTATGACAGTAGGCAAGATACATACACCCTTGTCTTCTGTAGCACATACATTTGCTCCAGACAATAAATGTGCAAATTAATATATGGTATGTTTTTCAGATGGTAACCAAAGCAGTAGGATAGAGAATGGCCAAAGGAGGGTGTAGCCCACATTCTAATTGGTCTTAATAATAAAAATTCAGAGTCAGATAGCAGGGGGTGAAGGTTGAAGGATCAGAGAAGCACTGTGGCCAGCCACTAGAGAGTTCTCACCTCTACCAATGCTCAGACAGGAAGGGCGAGACTGTCCTCAGACTGACTGCTTCAGGCTGCACCTGAGTGAGTTCCTGTCTCCTTCTGCCCTATATTCTTCTCTTTGTCCAGCCATATCACTCCTGTCCCCACCTCCCTAGTGCTGGGATTAAAGGCATGTAATCCCAAGTGCTAGGAGCACCTTTGTGTGAGTTCTGTTTCTCTTTTAGAAAGATTCAATGTTGTATAGCCCAGGGTGGCCTTGAACTACAGAATTCCCTCGCCTCTGTCTCCTGAGTCCTGGGATTAAAGGTGTGTGCCACCACTCCCCGATCTCTAGTGGATTAGCTCTGTACTGGGATCTTCAGGCAAGCTTTATTTGTTAAGACACAAACAAAATCTCACTCCAGGAGGGATGAGTCTCTATTTTCCAGTGAGGCCAGGAATAGCCCCTATTGCAGGTCACGTTCACTGGGCATCTGACTCAGACTGTGATTAGCAAAGGGAGGTTCTGGTGGAGCCCTTTCAGGATTAGGGTGTTTGGTGAGTATAGAGGATTCCAGAAGGCAGAAAGAGATGCGGGGTCATTATGTATCCATTGAAAAGCTAAAGAGAGTTGGGGAGCCTACAGCAAATCATGAATAGAGCTGGAGGCCAATGCTAATTAGACTCTCTCATTGTCAGTATTATATTAATCTGTAGGCCATGTGTGTGCGTGTGTGCGTGTGTGTGTGTGTGTGTGTGTGTGTGACCTTTAGCTGAGCACAATATAATGGTGGCCCAGCTATGAAGGAAGAAGACTTCAATACTGAAAAGGGGGCCCTCCAAGTGTCTTACTACCACCTCTCTGAGCAACATAAGAGATGAAATATGAGACTGGAGAAAATGATCTCATCTAGTCTTGGGGGTCAAGATTTTCATTGCCTGCCCATCAAAATCTCAGCAAAATTCTTCACAGACCTCAAAAGAACAATGATCAACTTTATATGGAAAAGAAAAAAAACCCAGGATAGTAAAAACAATTCTGTACAATAAAGGAACTTCTGGAGGCATCACAATCCCTGATTTCAAACTCTGCTACAGAGCTACAGTACTGAAAACAGCCTGGTGTTGGCATAAAAACAGAGAGGAGGACCAATGGAACCTAATTGAAGACCCAGATATCGATCCACATACCTAAAAACACCTGATTTTTGACAAAAAAGCAAAAGATATAAAATGGAATGAAGAAAACATATTCAACAAATGGTGCTGGCATAACTGGATATCAACATATAGAAGAATGAAAACAGACCCATATCTGTCGCCATGCACAAAACTCAAGTCCAGATGGATCAAAGACCTCAACATAAAGCCAGCCACACTGAACCTCACAGAAGAGAAAGTGGAAAGAAAGTATACTTGAATGCATTGGCACAGGAGAACACTTCCTAAATATAACCCCAGCAGCACAGACACTGAGAGAAACAATTAATAAATGGGACCTCCTAAAACTGAGAAGCTTCTGTAAAGCAAAGGACATGGTCAATAAGACAAAATAGCAGCCTACAGACGGGAACAGAATATTCACCAACCCCACATCAGGTAAGCTAATCTCCAAAATATACAAAGAACTCAAGAAATTGGTCATCAAAAGAAAAATAAACCAATAAAAAAAATGGAGTACAGACATAAACAGAAAACTCTCAACAGAAAAGTCTAAAATGGCTGAAAGACACTTAAGGAAACACTCAGCATCCTTAGCCATCAGAGAAATGCAAATCAAAACAACCCTGAGATTTCATCTTTCACCTATAAGAATGGCTAAGATCAAAAACACTAATGACAAATTATGTTGGAGAGGTTGTAGGGTAAAGGGAACACTCCTGCATTGCTGGTGGGAATGCAAGCTGGTACAGTTCCTTTGGATATTAGTGTGGTGATTTCTCAGGAAATTAGGAAACAACCTTCCTCAAGACCCAGCAATACCACTTTTGGGTATATACCCAAAGAATGCTCAATTGTACCACAAGGACATGTGCTCAACTATGTTCATAGCAGCATTGTTTGTCATAGCCAGAACCTGGAAACAGCCTAAATGCCCCTCGACTGAAGAATGGATAAGGAAAATGTGGTCCATTTACACAATGGAGTACTACACAGCATAAAAAAATAACATTTTGAAAATTGTGGGCTAATGGATGGATCTAGAAAACATCGTATTGGGTGAGGTGACCCAGACACAGAAAGACCAATATAATATGTACTCACTCTTATGTGACTTTTAGACATAAAGCACAGAAAACCCAGCCTACAATCACAATCCCAGAGAACCTAAACATCAATGAGAACCCTAAGATTACACGGATCTAATCTATATGGGAAGTAGAAAAAAACCAAGATCTCCTGAGTAAATTGGGAGCATGGGGACCAGGGGTGGAGGTAGAAGGGGAAGGGAGAGGAAAAGAGGGGAGCAGAGAAAAATATATAACTCAATAAAAACAATAATAAAAAAAGATTTTCATTGCCAGTTAATATCCCTGTTTATCTCCCAGGAGCTCAATGAGATGAAGTGGCCTTCCCCACAAGTGACCTGGTTACCAAAATGCAGCTTTGGTGTCTTCTATTGCCAACATGACCTAGACCTGGATATATCTTGTTCCTCTGATGCCTGTGTGTGTGAAAGTGTCCAGGACATGCACTTCTATAAACGCTTTCACAAATTTTCTGCTCACAAAGTCTGGAGTTTAGGGACAGAAGTACCTCATCAGCCCATGCTTGCATCTTTGCTCATCTAAATGGCTAAATATATCACTGCAGAACAGAGCTTTAGAACTCAGGACAGTTTTTAAGTAACATACTGACTATATAATTTTGTTAAAAAACCTTAACAATTTTGTTAAGTATTGGATGCTCCAAAAGTCAACAAGCTGACTGCTGCCATGACGGAAGTCTGCTCATCGTTTCAGCCTGCTCATCCCTTCCTTTGGTTTCCGGCATGAGTCGGCAGTGCCTGCACGTCATGAGCCTCACAGCCAATTGCTCATAGTTTGTTTCTTGACTGACTCTCATTCATCCTTTGCCCCATCTAGGTCCGTCATCTGCCTAGGGAAACCAGTAAGACAGTAATGTCTAACGTTTTGGGCTCCTCTGTAGTTTTCAAAGTGTCCGTGTGTGACGACTTCCCTCTGTCCTTGCAGATACTGGGAAGTGTGGCTCTGAGCCCCCTTTCCACAGATACAGGAAGCGAAGCCTTGAGAAGTATACGGTTCAGGTGTGGCCACCGAACCTGGATCTTTTAGTACAAGATGGCACCACCTGTCCATTGTCTCTCCAGTCCCAGAGCCTGAGCTGGGTTTCTTGAGTTAAGGAGTCAGGAGATGTGAGAATAAGGAAGATATTTTCCCTAAGGAAAAGAGAGCAGGTGGCTGCTTTCAAGGGTTGGGGCTTCCCTAGACCTAGTTTCCTCTTTAAAATGACAGAACAGAAGTTGCTTGCTTCTCCACTAAGGAATCACCAATGTCAAGTAAAAACCTAAATAAAAGCAAGGAGATAGTGATGGTGGCAGGGGATGATCGTGTCCTCTCAGGCCTGTGACCATCACGATGATGCCCTCTTCCTTTGTGTCCTCACCAGTAGCTGGACCGCCTTCATTCTGAACACTTCATTGCTCAGGTAGCTCTTGAGCTGCTTGCTACGGCCATCCCTGTTTCACACATAATGGTGAACAGACTGAAGAGATCAAATTAAATCCATTTCCACTTTAGGGTGGGAAGTCTGTTTGGAGCAATCAGGAGGGTTCGGAGCACCAAGCATGGCTTTTCAATTGCCATCAAATGGTAAATTGCTTAATGTCAACTGGCATTAAGTGGACCGATTTGTACCCAATTAATCCACCAGGGTTGAGAAGGAAGAGAACAATATCATTTAGCGATATTATTCTTCACTGGCTTCTTCCTGTGTGGAGCTCCTAGACGTTCGCAGACATTGTCTTGTGCCTATTATTTGCCTGTGCAGTGAGTTGTATGCCCCCCCCCCCTTGTTGGGAAAGACAGGCTTGTAGCTACTTATTTTAGCCTTTCCATGCTTCAGAGCCTCAGGTAGGTAATGGCTGATGCAGATTGCCGATGTTAAAGAGTTGATGCAGCTTTCAGAAGCATCTCATTCCTAACCAGAGATTGATTTTAGTCCCAGACAAAGATGGCATGTTTGCGGAATTGTTGTGTATGCGGGGTGCGTGTGCTTGCACGAGCATGCGCGCGCGCGCGCGCACACACACACACACACACACAGCACCGAGAGGCAGTGGTATTGGGCGACAAGTCCCAGGGTAGCTATCTCAGAGACTCTGCATGATAATGACAACCATACACAGGAAATGCAGGTCCCCCGGTCCAGGCAGCTGACAGGTGGTACACAGAAACCAAGCTAAACCTGCCTGAGGGAGCTTGCCCAGATGAAGGGATGCCTCGGGATTCTACTTGGGGCCATGTGAGCTGGAGGAGGAAAGCTTGTTTTCAGCTGACTTTATGTTCCCATTGGTTGTAATTTACATTTATATAGACTCAAGCTCTAGGTTCTAAATGGCTTCTATGGCTGGAGTACCACTGTGTCTGAGCAGCAGGCTCTGCGTGCATAAACAAAACCTGGCTGTCTATATTTAAGTGACAGCATGTGGCTCAGTTTTAACTCGGTCACTTGAAGACGACCCCAACTTGAATGGATTTCCCCGAGGCTTTTCAGGGCGGTGCCTTTCTTCTAACTCCCATTTTCATGCAAGACGGCTCTTCATTGTCCTTCCTCTGGTGACTTTAGGCACAATCAGACACAGATGGAGGTGACTCACAAAAACACAGGGAGGACTCTCTTTCTGTCTAAATCTAAGACGTGCCTTCCACTTTCCCCAGGTGAGGAGAATGCACATAGGAATCTCTCTGTAACTGTCAAGTACTATTAGGGTGTCTGAATCTCTTATCTCTGCAGAGAGCAAGCGTTACTCAGCAGGATGGAGGAAGAGCAGGCCTGGGATGAGTATAGGGGTGGGGGAATCTTAGACACACTAGTGAAGGTCAGTTTCAAATCTAAATTGGAGGCACCTTGGTTCTGCTTGCTCAGGCCAGCGGTTAAGAAGAGAGGCACCTCTGACTAGGTGTCTGTCATCAATGCCTGACTGCTACTGTCCATTCACCACTTCTGGTTGTTTAGTCTGAGGTCTCTGCCTCTCCCTCAGTAGGAAACAATGTCCTCAAAAGCATAGGAGGGAGATGCACTTCAGCCCTAAACCTTAGCATCCAGACACACCTGGCCTTGCCCCTTGAGGACTTGGCAGAGTGCTTCATACCTTCTTGCAGGGCAAGCAGTACCCTCTTCCTTTAAAGGCAGAACTCCACCTACTTCTACCTCTTATTCCTTTTCTTCTTTCTCTCTCTTTGCATCTCTCTGTCTCTCTCTCCCTCTGTTTCTTCCTCTTTCTTTCTCTTCCTCCCTTTCTCTCTCTCCCCTCTCCCTTCCCCCGCTTCCTTCTCTTCCCCCAATAAAACTCTCCATGTAAGCTCTGACTGCATGGCATGTTTGTCCCTCACCCTCCATCTGTCTCTCCCTCCATAGGACTCCTTGAACCCACCAAGGTTCCTCTGGCTATGATATGTGCCACATCATAACACTAAATATGCAAGTAGATGGACGACCTTAAATAGGGTCGGGTGAGGACCAAAGATGGCTCTGTGTAAACAAGAGCTCTGGTACCTCCAAGAAGCTGTGTCCACGTATGTAAATACCCAAGCAGAAACATGGCATTTGGTTCTCTTTGGGGCATAGTTCTCAGAATGGCCTTGAACTTGCTGCTACTGAGATCTGGCTGCTGAGTCTAAGATGTTTTCTCTATGAACACTGAAATGAAATATACATTGTTGCTTCTCATAGCCTCCCTTGAACCTTCTGTACAGATGCCGGGCTCTTTTGCCACACAGCTCCTCCATCATGGTCCTATTGGAATTTTAGCTGGGCAAATTCTTTGTCAATGGATAGTTGGCTTTCTATTATAAAATGGTTACCATCATGCCTGACCTGTCCCCAGTAGATACTGATAACATCCACCTTTTGTAGTGGTTGTAAACAAACACACGACAAACCCCATTTTGACATTGTTGCTAAATGTCCCTGTTGGGAAGAGGGTAGATGATGCCTGGTTGAAAGCCATGTCCTTAGACTGTGAGCTCTGGGAGAACAGATTAGATTTTATTTAAAGTTGTAACATTGTGCCAGTTTACCTTCATGTCTGCTCAGGAAGGCACACAGAAAAAGCATCTGAGCCAAGCTGAATTAAAGGACAAAGTTTCGCTGCGGTCTGAGAGCTGCCTCCTGCTCACCATCATGTCCCAGTTACAGAGACCCAGTGGCAAAGTAGACCAAGTGTGGCGTGGCTGGGAAACAGGCTCAGCCTCAGGGGGGAAATAAGTGTTGACAAGCAATATATTATGACAGTCTCATCTGGTGCTGGTACTGAGTTTAAAGGGACAATTGAAGCTCTGCCAGATTGCCACAGAGCCCCAAGATTATGAGATGGAGGGAGAGGAGAAGCCTCTCTCTCTCTCTCCTCTCTCTCTCTCTCTCTCTCTCTCTCTCTCTCTCTCTCTCTCTCTCTCTCTCTCTGTTCCTTTCTAGGTCCTTTTCTTTTATCTTTACCCTTAGCTGGAGACTTTTTCACAACATAATTCTCTCTTAACTTTGGAGTTGACATTTTCATATCTCAGACTTTCTGTAGATTGTACATATGAGTTTATATGTATGTACATGTTATTATGCACATACGTGTCTGCGTGTTTATATACACCTGCGTGTAGGCATGTTTGTACAGGTGGAGGCCAGAGGGTAATTGTAGATGTTCTTTGGAAGCTGTCCACTTAGTCCTTTGAGAAAGGCTTTCTCACTGAGACCTGGAGTTTGCCATTAAGCTAGGCTGGTTGGCTAGAAATTCCCAGAGATCTTTGTATCTCCACCTTCCCAGTGAGAGGATTACAAGTGTGGATGAGCCCTGCTTTGTATGCAGTTGACAGGTAATGAAGATAAGGCTTGTATGGAAAGCAGTTTACCCATCAAGTTGTCTCCCAGCCCCTCTTGCAGGTTTTCTGATTTCTGGGAGGTGCCATTGTCTTAACCACCAGAGAGTCCACGGTACCTCCAGACCCAGGCAAGAAGACACAAAAAGTGCTGGTGGTATGTGGTTGTGTGGATCAGTGATGAGACACTGGCCTGGGCCCTTCCAGGGAAACTGTCTTCTGGGAAGCTAATGGCATAGCCCTTTCTACAGGTGATAGACCAGGGGCACATCAGCTCAGTTTGGACAGCTGGTCTTTGGAGCTACTTCCCACCCTGTAAGTAAAGCTGTGCACCCAGAAGGCAGGCGTTCTTTTCTTATGAGACTCCAACTAAAGCATGAAACTACTCTATCAAAACTCTCTCAGCTTGCACTGCACCCGTCTGCAGCGGGAAGGTGTATAGCTAGCGACTACCTGCCTACTGGGGCACGGCCTCATAGACTATTTACCAGTTGTTTCTATGATTGTTGCATGTTTTGGAAGTTGTTTGATTGCACTTCCTAATTACTCATGTAACATTATTTCCCTTCTCGGATCTTCGATGGGGTTGAAGACTAGATGAATATAGTTATCTTCCTCTCATGACTTGACCAAGTTATTTATTATACAAGACTTAAGCTTGTTAGAATAGGATATTTATTCTTATTGTATATAATTTTGTAGTAGATTTAGGACTCTCTTAAATAAACAAAAGGGGGAGGTGCTGTGGGAAGGTGTATAACTAGCAACTACTCGCCTACTGGGGCATGGCCTCATATTTACCTGAATGCGGAAGCATGTCCGGCCCCTTCCTCTCTGCTTCCCTCTGGACCCCGTTTGCTGTTAGGTTTGCTTTGGATCTGATCTTCATCCATCGTTCAAGTAGAGAATCCTGACTTTGTAAGTTTTATCTTTTAATAAACATCAGTCCTTTATTTAGTTCTGAACTTATGTGGGATTCCTTTTTTTTATAAGCGTCCTATCTCTTTGCCTTCACCCCTCCCTGTATTAAAAGGGTCATTAATATTAGTTGTCCCAGTTGCCTCTGTCTCATTTCCCTTGAATTCCACCACCAGAATCTTAGCAGAAGATTGCTCTTGTCAAGGTTACTATGACCCGCCAGTTGTGAAAGGCACGGTCAATTTGCATGCCCACCTCAATCCGTCACCACTTAGCTCAGGTGATCATCTGTCTTCTTTAAAACACTTTATGCCTTTGGCTCTCAGGACATTATAGGTTCAAGGTTCACCTCCTCCATCCCAAGGCCACTCCTCTGCGGCTGCCACTAGCCCTGTCTCATCTTCTCCCTTCACTACAAAGCTCTCTTCTCCAAAACTCGCTTCATCTCCTGCTCCTTCCCTCTTTTTCCACATATGAACCAGTCTCTTAGCAACTCACGCGCGCGCGCGCGCGCGCGCACACACACACACACACACACACACACACACACACAGAGAGAGAGAGAGAGAGAGAGAGAGAGAGAGAGAGAGAGAGAGAGAGACTGGATACAGTCTGAACGTCTTTAAACTCCAGTTGCCTACATCTGATTGCCTTTTCAACAAATGTATTTACGGGACTGAAAGAATCCAAACATATAGCTTCTGTCTTCCTTGCCCCAAACTTAATCCTGAATTCTATTCCATCTCAGCAAATGGCCCCTTGTGTCTTTGTTGCCTAGACTGAGCACCTTGGAGTTTGTCCTCTTAGTCTCTATATCCAGTCCTTCAACAAAGCCCTTGAATGTCCCATGGTCCAGTCACTTCATCTCGGCTTCACCACGTGCCCCCTCCATTCCTAACCCCAGCATTCTGGATTGCAAAGGAGTCTCTTAAGTGGCTTCCATGGTGCACCCTTGCCCACTCCTCCATCCATGCTTCCAACATGGCAGCCAGAGTGATGCTCTTGACACACAGGCCAGATCCAAACACAGTTAGTTCAGCTTCCCATATTCCGAAGGAATCTGTCTTACAGTAACTGCAGTCTGCAGCTCCTCCATCCGGGTCACTGCTGCTGCTGTGACCTCCTATTCTGCCACTGTTTCCTCCCCAGCTCTACTCACTCCTCTGGTGCTGTCGTCTCATCTCATGCGTGCTATTCTCTCCCTCCATCTTGACTTTCTTTCCTTGCAAGGGCTTCTTTTCGTGATGCCTATTTAACTCCTTCGAGCCCAGCAGTCACCTTCATCAGACAAGAATTCCCAGCCCACTGTCTGAAGTACTGTTCTTTCCACCATTTTTTTTTTGTTTTTTATAATGCTGGGAACCTTGTTTCCCAGCATTATAAAACAAAGTGAGCTCTGTCCACAGACTCCTGAAACATGGGTATTTAGGACAGTGACCCTTCGCCCTTGAAGTAAATGGTCTGAATTTAAAATGGGCAGTGTATACTGCTGTTTTTCTTTTTCTTTTTTTTTAATGTGTATAATTTATTTGGAATTGAAATTACACAAATCAAATCTGAAAAACCAAATCTGAAATTTAGTTACTTAATATTTCAGATCATTCTACCAACTCCAATCCATAAGTTTCTTGTTCCCATGAAGTCAAATTTTCACTGGGAGATCTTTTGGCTTTGAATGATATCTATACCACCTTGGGGACACTCTGTCTACATAATGACCAAGAAGTCGCACCACCATGCCTCTAGCAACAGACCCTTCCTTTTTAGAGAAAAAAAATCAGATTTTACACTGTAAAGAAAAACAGCAGTGAAATGAGTAAATACGTACATCTCACTGCTGTTTTTCTTTACAGTGTAAAATCTGATTTTTTTTCTCTAAAAAGGAAGGGTCTGTTGCTAGAGACAATGGTGTGATGTGCTGAGCACCTTCTGCACAAGCGTGAGGACCTGAGTGGGGTTTCCAGCATCCACATAAAAGCTGGGCATTGCTGTGGGTGTCTGTAGATCAAGAGCTGGGGCATGGAAAAGGATGCCTGGGGCTTGCTGGGCAGTAAGCATGGCTGAAATGGCAAACTTGGGGCTCAGTGAAGAGACCCCGTCTCCAAAACAAAACAACAATGAGAGCAACAAGACAACATGGACGGCAATAGGGGAAGGTTCCCTGAGATAAATCTCTGGCATCCATACATGTATAGGCACATGTATGCATATGTGTGCATGTTAACACACACTCACACACACAGGGAGAGAGAGAGAAAGAGAGAGAGAGAGAGAGAGAGAGAGAGAGAGAGAGAGAGAGAGAGAGATTTAAGATTTAGGTTTGGCTAGCATTTTCAACTACAGCATTCTTCTAATGTTAATATGTATGTTGATGCTGAAGTATCTTTTGATTATATCCACTTTGATTCAGTAAATATTGATTGCTCGCCACCACGTGCCAAGTTCTGTGCTGTGAGAGAGAAACGCAAACTGCTGAGATGGATGAAGATAGACCACAGTCTAGGCTTCAAGACATTAGTAAGTGGGAAAATGTTCATATTCCTGTCATTAGGCCAAGTGAGACTAATATGATATGCTATAATATAATACAATCCTCATTTCCTGAGGATATCCTCAGGGGTGCTGTGTGCCAACTCTCCTCTAAGGGAATGTTCTAGGACCAGATCTGTCCACGTGGTCCACAGAACACGAGCGTAGCAGGATTGCCCCACAGGGCTGGAGGTAAAGAACACCGGGAAGGTTGAAATGGGAGTAAGTAGTGGGGGAGAACTGGGCCATGGCAGAGATGTCAGCGGAGCTTGGCAGGTGGGGATTAGAGTCATGGCACTAGGGAAACTTCTAGACTGGAGAGGATGTGCATAAACACAGGTGGGAGGAAGGTTCCAAGGCTTCTTCCAGAAATGGACCGTACCCAAGGTCTGGGCAGGCATGGAGCAGAAGCAGGGCTATTGGAAAGGGAGAGCATGAGGAAAGCTGAACCATGTCAGCGGTACTGTTAATGTCATTGTTTGCTTTCCAACAGGTCGACAAACAGGCGCCTGTCGTTTCTGCAACAAGTACCAGAATAATCCAAGCCTTCCTTGCTAGGCAAAGCCTGTGTAAGTGAACTAGAAATCATCATCAAGATTTTTTGTATAAAAATACCTCAGTGTTTAGGGTATATTTTCATGTTTCCTTCAGTCTTTGAAAACTGACCACTGAGCACCATCTGTTAGATTTTCTATTAGTCATCTTCCAGGACAACTTATTGGTCCTTCCTAATGGGGAGCAGGCAGGGTTTACTGTAAAAGCCTCTTCCTGATCATGATGGAGCTTCCTCCGGTCTTTCCTTCTTCCCATAAAGCCCGTCTGCTGACCTCCAGGGTTTGATAAAAGCTCCAGCAGCTGAAGCTCTGTCTGAGCAGATTCCAGTAAGAATGGCGACGGACTGAATAGCAGCAGCCCATCTTTCCAGGCATGGGCACTGCGTCCTTAGAGGAAGCCAGCATTCTTGTGCTTGCGCATAGCATATGCACTTGGAAAAGAAGGCAGAGCCCATGAATTTAGGGACTGGTCTTTTGAATACCCTTCATGACAGTTTGCAGTCTGAATGAAAAAAGAAAGGAAAGAAGAAGAAAGGAAGGAAGGAGAAAGGAAGAAGGAAGGAAGGAAGGAAGGAAGGAAGGAAAGACAGACAGACAGACAGACAGACAGAAAGAAAGAAAGAAAGAAAGAAAGAAAGAAAGAAAGAAGATAAAAATGGGAAAGACATGACTGCTCCTAGGAATGGCGGAGGAGAAAGTTTATTACAGACCACAGAAAGAGTGTAGTCAGAGTCAGAGACATCTGGGCAAGCCCAGCGTGGTCATGACCCTGAGCCATGTGGGGAGAGGGCCAGGGAACAGGAGAAAGGAAAGAGGGAAACCAGGTGCAGCAGCTAAGAGAACAAAAGGTAAAAAAAGAGGCGGGTGACAAAAACAACTGGATTATATAGGGAAAGGCAGCCCAGTCCCTGGGCTGGAGAGTTCAGGGTAGAGGGTAGGGTGTGCCAACCATACCCTGTAACAGGTGGAGACTGAGGGATGCTAGGAGAACCTGGCAGCCAGGACCACTGTGACATGTTAAATAAGCACCTCGGCCATTTGTCCCAGGGTTTGAGACCTAACAGTCACTGACTGTGCACAGCCTTTTAAATACAGTTTTATCAGAACGTGAGACCCAAAACCAAGGTCACTGAGGGAGTCACAGAATCAAAGGATTTGAGAGCTGGGAGACACTAGTGACAATTTACTTCAATTGTCCTGGTTTATAAATGAAGGGCCTGAGGTCAGAGGAGGTTGTAGCTCCCCACAAGTCCATTAAGGGCAGAACTTGAACTTGGCTGTGGAGCTGCAATTGTTTCCACCCAGGAAGGCAGTCCTGTCTCTAAGTCCTCCTGCTTGAGTGTTTCCTCGCTGACGGCTTTGATTCTCCTATTCTTGGCAGGGCCTCTGCCCCTTTTCTGTTCTACTTCGGTAACAAAGCTTGACTGCTGTAGTAGGCCTCTTCACTAGGGAGGAGCTCCGACGCCATCCTGGGCTCAGGCTACAGCGAGCTCTGCAGGTACAAGGTGGTGTCTGTGTGTCTTCTGGATGGTTCCAGCAGTCCTGGTATCCCACAGCCTCATTTCCTCTCCCCTCTAATGCCCTTAGGGAAGGGGTGGGCATTCGATGCAGAGGTGTTGCACGTGATCATGTTACCCATTAGCAAATAAAAACAAATATGGGGAGGGGTTGAGGAATAAATGGGTGGGGGAGAGGGACCAGAATCCTAGCTCTTGCTGAAGTGCAAACACTGAGTCCAGAGAGCTCCAAGTTCAGCCTGTGCATGTGAGTTCACCAACTGACTGAAAGGAGAGAGAGGAAGGGGACAAGGATCCCAATGGGAGATGTCCTAGGACTGCCATCATCCCTTCGCTGCTGGCAGTGTTTGGAGAGGAGCTGGGCTGCAGGAGGAAGGAGGCATCAGCCGGGAGAGTGCACCCTGCAGCAACTCCCATTGCAAAACCAGACAGATGAGGTCTCCACTGGGCTGGTGGGGCGCCCTCTGAGACTAGCTCAGGACTCTGCTCACCTCTGCTTTTTCATTTTCCTGTGGAAATTTCTCAACCAAGGCAGAGCCTCTCTTCGGGATAGCTCAGGCGGCCCTGTGCCTCCCAAAGGGTTTAAGGGCTTCTGCAAGCAAAGGCACAGCCAGCAGCAAGTCCTCCCATCTTCCATGGGGCTCTGGAGGGAGCAGGAGAGCAGGTAATTGCAGCTCTAAGCCCTGATGCTGTGGTGGCAGCCTCTGCTCTAGCTTTTACTCCACATCCCAAGGAAGCCCCAGGGAACCTGGACAAGTTGGGGCTGGGGCCCAGACACTAGGGAAGGGGTGGGGAAGGCACCCAGCAGATTTCCTGGCACTATGCCAGGCCAGAGCTGCCTGCTGTGTGCAGGAAATATTCAACATTCTGTGTCTTAAAGAGAGAGCCTGGAAAGGCTCCAAGACTATACTTAATACATCTGCTGGGAGCTACACAGACAGAAACTGGGGGTGGTGGTGGTGGCGGGGCGGGGGTGGATACATTGTCTGCAAAAATAACCCTTGCAGGACCAGCAGAGCACACAGCATCCATAGGGTGCAGGTAATAAGCGAGCATAAAAGTCCTTTCTTAGCTCCATTTGCACACACACACACAATTCAAAGCTCATTTGCAACATTGGATCTGAGTTTCTGCTTTCTGATCCTGGGAGGGCAGCAGGGAATGTTATTTTAGTGGCTAGAATGTCCATCAATGTGTTTCCTTTAGCACATAACCAAACAGAGGAAGGGATGGAGAAGTTTCCATCTCACAGAGGAGGAAGCTGACCCAGAATATGTCTTGTATGTCCAAGGCGCCCAAGGCTCTGAGTTCAAGCTCCCCAAAGGAGAGCTGCGGGGGACAATCAAGTTCAAGCATGGACCATCCCAGTAAGCGTTTTCACTACCCTCTCCACCCCAGTCGACTGTGGGAAGAACACACAGTCCCTCTCCCACCCACCCAAGTCCCCTCTCGTGGAGGGGGTAAGATGCTGGGAAACTAATAACTGAGAGATACTTTTGCCCTCTGTTAGAGTCGCTATTTGAGGCAATTGTAAAGACCAGAGAAGACAGAAAAAAGGCAGACCGACTTCAAATGATAACTTTCTCCAGGAGGAAGAAACCACACCCAAACATCCTCTTTTCCTTGCCCCTCCCCAGGAAAGGGAGAAAAGACTCGCTGTGCTGTCTTCCGCCTCAGTGCTCCACTGTTGTTGACTTATTCCTGCCGCTCTGCTGCCCTTGGACTTCATCTTCAACTGTAGGCTGTGTGAACTGTGTAAGTTAGGATAGATAGTGGGGAAGACGCATGTGGGAAGAAGGAATAATGGATACACATCCACGAGGAGGCAGAATGAACATACGTAGATGGAATGTGTACGTGGAAGCTCTCTCGGGGGTTGGTGCGGAGTAGAAGGTGATTTGGGAGACAGAAGAGAAGAAAGAACAAGTGACTGAATGTCAAAAGGGTGCGTGCTTGCACAACTTAGTTTCGCTGCTTTGAATACATTCCTATATCAAAATAAATAGACAGGCATATATTTATGTATGCATTCATATATTTATGCCAGCATATGTGTGCATATAGATGTACACACACATACGCACACATAGCATAGTCTTTAAACCTGTCACCTGCTCCACTTACACTAAACAATTCCATAGCCATGTTTGTCTCACCCTTGCGAGCACAGCTGGGAGTTTCAAATTTTATTAAACATCTGCATTTTTCATAGATTGCTTTTTATTTTTTTAAAGAAAAGGCCCTATTTAATTGCCTTCGGTAACAGGGGCTATCATCTTGTCAATGTACAAGAGATATAAACTTAACCACATAATTGGGGGACAGTAATAAATGAATGCAAGGTAAAGAGCAGGGGATTCTGATGATCTGTGGTTCTGTAGGAGAAGAGTAGCTTATAAAACAATCATTCTATGATAAGTGTTTGCATAATTTATATAGTGGATACACGTTTGTATGCATAAATGCTGTAGATATTGCCGCGGTTTAGACATGGCTTGAGCGCATCCCTTAAAGAACCTTGGCAGAAAGGAAAGGAGTTGTTGTATAAAGAACAGAGTTATCCTTCCCTGCTCTCAGGCTTCCTGTCTCATCGCGGGACTTTACTAGTTCCTCGAACTCCAGAGGACTAGTTAGGAACACTTGAGGGCAGGGAGGGCGATAGGCCCTTACTCATGTCTTCCCCTCCAGAGTTTTTGGAATGAGTAGGTTAATGAGTAAGTATCCTCTTATACATATGGATCAAGTATGGTTCCTTGTACAAAGGGGAAAAAAGCTCAGTCACTACTGAGTGACACTTCTGCGCCAGTAGAGGTGCGCGCCAGCTGGGGTTGCACGCCATGACTTTGCTGTTGTTAGTTTAAACAACTGAAGCCGGCAAATCATCTCTACACTGCTTCTCCCAGCCCCAGGAAGGAAATGGATAAAAACATGAAAGCCTTGAGGCGCCAGAGGAAGGCAGTACAAGCTGCGGTATTCACTGGAGGAAACAGCATGGAGCCCGGGGCTTATATGTCAGCCCCACCTTTCCCGCCTCCTCGCTACCTTCCCTCGGCCTAGCTTTTCTCTCCTGATTATTTTTTATATTCCAGAGCCTATCTATGTAAATTCACATTCCATAAATCTCAGAACTTTCCTTCTGTTTCAGAACAGGAGGCTGAACAAGATATATACTTCTCTCTCTCTCTCTCTCTCTCTCTCTCTCTCTCTCTCTCTTTCTCTCTCTTGCTCTCTCTCTCTAACCAGCAAATGACATCCACCCACCAATCGATCTACTTCTTTTTAACAGCAGGTTTCTGTTTGTGGAGTCATGCAGACTCCAGAAGTCTGTCCTGGTTCTTTCTCTCCTTGCAACTCACCATCCACCCCTTTAAATTCAGAGAGCTCACTTCCTTTTCCCACAGATTTATCTGGTCTCTGTCATTCTTAAACCACCACTGTCTCCAGACCCCATGTATTTCCGGCCTGCCACAGCTGGAATTTAACGCGCTAATCAGATTTTGCTGTGCGTCTTCACACTGTGTTCCTCCACCACCCTCTCTGCCGTCTTCACTTTTATCTTTCCATCCTCACCTTCATGGAACACGGGCCTACTAAATGGGGTCCGGTGCAATTTCTGGCACCCAATAAATCTAAATTTTCAAGCTTGGGAAGCTAGGCTTACCCACTGGCACCCAGATAAATGAGTCCTCGACAAGAAACCTACACTGCCCATTACTCTCTGCTGAAACCCCGACAGAGGGCCCAGCAAGTCAAAATCCCCTCTTTACTCTTCACTTCCTGGAACAGAACATGTCCCTGCCCTCAACGCAGGGACTTCCACTTTCATTTCTGTGGTCCTCTCTTCTCTCCATAGGTGCTTGGTGAGGCAACAGCATCCCAGCCAGTATCTAGCAGGTTCAACTTCTTCTCCCTCTTGGTGCCTCTAGCTGAGACTTAACACCTAACACACAAGTCCCCTCTGCTCGACAAAGAACTGTCTGCAAGCTTTCTATCAGGAAGTGACCATGGAGGCCAGCACAAACCCCTGGAGTTCCAAGAGTGATGCTCCAACACCCGAAACTAGCTCTTCCATTTAGTTGACAAGGGACCTCTAGTTATCCATGGAAGGATTGAAGAAGGGTTGCTGAGGTTGGAGCCCCTTGAAACCAGGCCAGCTTCCTAGAACACTGTTGCAAAAAGGAACCAAGAACCAGGGCTGTGGGGAGCAAGCCGGGTGAGAGTTGGTGTTTCCGTACCCTGGAGGCCACAATCTACTTTCAAGAGGCCGGGGATATTTGTATTTATTTATGTGTTATTTTGCCTTGAGAAATCACCACCTCTCACTTTGCCAGCTTCCTGCTTCTCTCCAGTAAAAATCAATGCCAACAAATCTTATAAACCGCTCTCAATAGTTCAGTTATCTGAGGACAGTTCCTCCTCTGGCCTCTTGCTGGTCTATTGCTGAAAATCCAATCAGAAATGATAATTCTCCAAGGCAAATATCTTTAAAACAAAGTACCTGTTTTGCGCTTCTGTGGAATAAAGGCAGAGATCAAGCCGACACTGGTTAGCTGTACGAACCAGTATGGCTAGCCTACTGGACTGTTAGTTAAGCACTAATCCAAGGGATGTTTGCTATGGTATTGCGGACATGCACTCACCAGCTATCTTTACAATATATTTGAGTGGCAAAAGATTACCTTTGATCATGTTGGTGGTGGTGATGGTGGTTTGAATGAGAAATGTCCACCATGGTCTTGAACAGTTAAATATTTGGTCCTCAGTTGGTGGTGTAGTTTGGGAGGTTTAGGAGTGTGGCCTTGCTGGAGGAAGGGCACCCAAAGGCCAATATGAAGGATGCTGTTCCTCAGTTGAGGCTCCTTCCTCCCAGGTACTATGTCAAGTTGACAGCTGAAGCTAAGGATGACTCTATCTATCTATCTATCTATCTATCTATCTATCTATCTATCTATCTATCTATCTATCTATCTATGTCTATGTATGCATGTACATATCTATCTATCTATCTATCTATCTATCTATCTATCTATCTATCTATCTATCTATCTTTTATTGTGCTATACATTTTTCTCCCCTCCCTTCCTTCCCTCTCCCCTCCTACCTTCTCCTGTGACCTCATGCTCCCAGTTTATTCAGGAGAGTTTGTCTTTTTCTCCTCCCTATTTAGATCCATGCTTGTCTCTCGTAGGGTCCTTTTTGTTGTCTAGGTTCTCTGGGGTTGTGAATTGTAGGCTGGTTTTTCTTTGCTTTATATCTAAAAGCCACTTATGAGTGAGTACATATTATATTTGTCTTTCAGGGTCTGGTTACCTCACTCAATATGTTTTTTTCTAGATCCATTTATTTGTCTGCAAATTTCAAGATGTCATTATGTGTGTATGTATGCGTACATACACACACACACACACACACACACACAACAGAGAGAGAGAGAGGCCACAAATACAAACTAAAATATTTTTTAAACAAGAGAAAGGAAGGAAGAAAGAAAGAGGGTGAGAAGGAAGGAAGGAAATAGGAAGGAAAGAAGTGAGTCAGGAAGGGAGGAAGGGACTAGGTTAAGGTGAAAATGAAATCAAATCCTGAAAGGCGAGGCAGAGCGGTGACTGAGAACCAACCCGACTGTGAGGTCATTCGTGACCTTCCCTAGAGCTACCATGAAGAGTGACGACAAAAACCCAGATGGAACTGGCTCAGCAAAGAAGAGAGGACATGGGTTTAGGAAGAGAGAAAATGGAAACAAAATGTACAGACAGCTCCATCTGTGAGTTTTGCTGTACAATGAAAACACTGTCGGCTATTCCATCATGACTGCTGGCTGGCAAGGAGGACCAACAACACAAGGTTCATCCTTGCTCTAGGAGACAGAGGGGTCTTCACCAACAGGGCAGGGCTGAAGCCCAGTGCAGAAAGTTCCGTCATATCTAACCAGCATGATTCTTAGCTGATCTACGCTTCACAGTTTGACAGAGAATCTCAACAGAATAAACACAGTCATTGTGTTGCTGATTGTCTTAAACTAACAATTATTTGTTCTCCATGCCAAATTGTTCCTGAAAATCATTTTACAAATGAGGATACTGAAACTCAAACAGTTTTTATGATTTTGTCAAATTTTCAAAGTTTATGTGAAAACCAAGACTCAAATTAGATCTGGCTGATATCAGAGGTCTCAAATGTTTTACAATATTGGAGCTTAGACTTCCTCAGTGGGTCTACTAGCTGATGAGAAAGGAATATCAGACCAAATGTGCCCGGGCCTAGGTTCATTCCCATCATAAAGATATGGCTAGTTTTGCTGGTCCTTCCATGCCCTCTTTTCGCCTAGGCCCAGGGGCTCCCCTCTGCCTTGGTTCTGATCCCTCACTGCCGGTCCTCTTCAGGCTTTCCTCTTGCCATTCCTCCCCACCCCCATCTCCAAACAGTCTCAAGTATAATCACTGGGGCAGGGAGAGTTTTCTGAGTCTATGGATTTAATGCTGTCTATACTGTAACTTCCGAATAGAGATCTGTTCATCTGGACCCTATGTCTTGAATCTCGGATGTCTATCAAATGCCCGGATGATGTAGGAGGTCCTTCTGTCTTTGTGTTGCTTTCATCGGTTAATAAAGAAACTGCTTTGGGTCTGTTGATAGGGCAGAAATTAGGTAGGCAGGGAAGACAGAACTGAATGCTGGAGAAAGAAGGGCAGAGTCAGAGAGAGACGCAATGGAGCCGCCACCAGAATCAGACATGCTGGAACTTCAGCTGCTAAGCCACTGTCACGTGGCATTATACAGATTAATAGAAATGGGTTAAATTAATATAAGAGTTAGCCAATAAGAAGTTAGAGCTAATGGCTTAAGCAGTGTTTTAAATAATACGGTTTCTTCGTGATTATTTCAGGGCTGGGCAGCCAGCATGAACAGGCAGGCCCTCTCCTACACCCTGACTCTACAGTGTTCAGAAGAAAGCCCTGAAATGTTCCTGAAGGCTTTCTCTGAAGTCATCCCTGTTTTAACAGGTAAGCATTTACTCAGCTCTAAGCTTCAGCATCATCTTTGCCACCCTTCAGCTAGTCCAAGGGTGGAGACTAGAGGCTCTTTCTTCAAGATATGTGCAGATTCCAGACACTCTCACCACGTTTACTACCTCAGTGAGGCTAGTCTGATTCATGATCCGCTCATGTTGAGTGTGTGTGTGTGTGTGTGTGTGTGTGTGTGTGTGTGTGTGTGTGAGAGAGAGAGAGAGAGAGAGAGAGAGAGAGAGGGGAAGGTTGGGGACAGATAAAAAGAGCTAGAGGGAGGGAAGAAAGGAGGGTCAAAGGGAGAGAGATTGTGTGTTGTATACATATGTGTGCATGTACACATGCAGGTGTATGTGGCCATGCGGACATGTGTGGAGACCAGAGGAGGACATGGGGTGTTTTCCTCTATCACATTCTGCTGATAAACTTGAGACAATGTCACTGAACTTGGAGCACACAGGCTCTTTCAGCTAGGTGGGCTGAGCAGTCAGCAAATGCAAGTGACCACACCCCTGGTCCTACAATCACAGGAATGTGTGGCCATTCCCAACTTCTTTTACTTTTTATTTTCAGTGTAAGTGCCAGGAATCTGAGTTCAGTCCTCATGCTTGCATATCAAATGTTCTTACTTGCTAAACCATCTCCTTAGTCTTCATACGGGCTCTTAAACCAAACCAACGGACTAACTTTGCTCTCCACTCAACAGTGGTTTACATCCAACATTCTGAGCTAATCTCTTAAAAGACCAACCATGACATGTCTCTCTTTTGCTCAGAGACTTCTTGTAACATCCCATCTCACCTGAAGAGAAGCACTTTCAATATCCAACGGTTCCACACAATGTGTCCTTTACAGATGCTATGAGCTAAGTCAGAACCTACTCCCCACTGTTCCTCAAGCACAGTGAAATTTACATCCATCTCAGGATTCTGTAGATACAAGCCCTTCACCTCCAACATCTCCTCTGGAGGTTCCACATGAAGAGTCCTGGTTTCCATGAGGCTATTGTTCTCTTTGAATCCATCTACTCCTCTTTCAAGTGAGCATGTACACATGCCACATAGCCTAGAGTGCACTTCAACACCCGACATGCTGTTGGCTTTTTTGTTTACTTACTGATTGTCTATGTTACTTTCGACCCATCAGTTCTGTGACATCAAGTCTCTTGAATTCAATGTTAAGCTCACTGGCACCAAGTGTAGCCCCTGACTCAGTGATTGTTTGTTGAACGATGGAATGAATGTTTGAAGTGAAGCTGAGAGAGTTCAGGACTCCCATTTACTGTATCCTCTCCCCCCGAAGCACCAGAGGTATTTCCTCCCAAGTGATTGGGCCTGCCTTCCTGTCAGGTCTTTGCTCATTCATGCAGAACACCTTTGTTCCCTGCCCTACCACCAGTTTCTTAAATACAAATGGCTCAGTTGGCACATCTTAGTTTCTTTATACACCACCGTGTGGCCTGTTTGAATTGAGGAGAGTTATTAGCTAGTTTGCTGTTAACTTTGACTTAAGTTCCAGAGTAAGAGTCTAACATGGCTGCAGGAGCAGGAAGCTGAGATCTCACACCTTCACATGAAAGAATGCGACAGAGCAAAGTGGGACAAGACTATAACACTAAAAGGCTGGCCCCAGTGACATCAAGATGCTCCGTCCCATGCCTCAATAGTTTCATAATCGCCTGGCAGCAGTGCCGCTGATAGGGGACCAAGTGTTCTGAGCCTGTGGGGAACATTCTCATTCAAACCCCAAAAGGTGTTTGAACACTTAAAGTGATTCCGCTGCTTTCTGAATTTCAGTTTGTTCCTCTTTCGTGGACTTCAGCTTCACACAGTCATGATGGTTTCACCCATCTTCCCGATGTGATGGGCAGAAATCTGGGGCTTTGAACTAAGGGAATGGACTTGGATCTTGGATCTGTCAAGTTCCTCGTGCCGTAGCCCTAGCCTCAAGTGGCTAATATGAGAAACTACTATGTGTGCAGCCAGTGTTTAACAAGGTGTCTGGCAGGCAGCTGGTGTAACGAACACCCAAGTTCCCATCACCTTTTCTGTCTCATGTCAACCCTCCACCCTTTCCTTTGAGCAATGAGTCTCCTCTCTTGATCTTAACGTGAAGCTTTGGCAAGGCCCTTCTTATCTCTCCCCTGCCTGGGGGAGGCTTGCTAAGAGAACATAAATGATTTTTCTCAAGCACCTGTACATACAAGGTCTGAAATTGCAGTAAGAGAGATTTGGCAGGAGACCTAACGTAAGTTCAAATGGTAAAAATAACTTATAAGCCTCAAGACAGTGTAGTACATGCTTTGGATCATGTGTCATCGTGTTTAAAGAACAGCATGAGTTAGGTGTGTGGATGATTTAAGAATCCTATCTTTAGAAAGAGATAGGATTCCAGTGTACTCTGATTAGAAAAAGATGGCCAATGAAGAAACCCTTGAGGCAGAGTGTTTCTCCCATGAGGAGGTCTGGAGTGTTCACATCCAAGTCTCTTCCTATGGATCCTGTTCATGTTAATGTGGATGGCAGAGAGGGACAGAGTCAAAGAACACATTCAAATGGGACGATGGCGGACGATTGGTGAAGGGGACATTTGAAAAGGTGTTGGGAAGACTACGGGAAACTGTCTTAAGTTAACTTTCTAAAGTCATAACAAAAGCTCACAACAAGGCAATTTATAAAGGAAGAATTTAGTTCAGAGCTTCTGGTTCCACAGGGTTAGAGTCTGTGACCCTCTTGGCAGGAAGCAGGACCACAGGCAGGCAGGTATGACTCCAGCGAGAGCAGTAATCGAGAGCTTATGTTTAACATACAAGCGGATGATGAGGGTGGGGAGAGTCTGACCCCAGTGTCACACTGCCTCCAACAAGGCCACACCTTCTAATCCTTCCCAAATAGTTCTATCAACTAGGGACAAGCCATACAAATATATAACTTATGGGGCCTTATCATTCAAACCAACTAGAAGTGTTGATCTAGCAGAATAAGCAAGCCAAAGCTGGGAACTGTGACCACTCGGGCTTGGGGAAGAGTAATTGATTTTCAGGCAAAGACTGTGTTAGATGCAGCTATGACACAGGTAACACAATACACACACACACACACATGCACACACACACACACACACACACACACACACGGTGCCTAGGGATCAAATACCCCCTCCTCACTCACCGTTTGCCCTCCTGTTTCCAGCCACTGCCTCCCTTTGGACAGATCTAGGGAGGGAATATTGCTGAATCCACAGAGACAGAGATCAGCCTCCAGAATCCCAGGACAGAATGGAGAAATGGAGGGAGAATCTTAAGGAGCCAATGGGGACGTTCGGCTAGGTTTGCTTGGTAATGAAGGTAAACATGAGGGCTTTCCCAAAATGTTTTTGTGATGTTGACAGCCCTCAAAATAGGCACAAATCACTTTTATTTGGTTAAAGATAGAACTTTTATTTTTAACTGTAAGTACATATGTGTCTATGTGTGGGTATGTCTACTTAAGAGTGTGGGGGTCTGTGTAAACCAGAGAGGGTATTGGGGTCCCTGTTTCTAAAGATACAGGTAGTAGTGAGATCCCCAACATGGATGCTGGGACCTCAGTTCCAGTTGTTGGGTAAGAGCAATGGGTGATCTTAGTCATTGTGCCTTCTCTCCAGGCCCTGTATGGATTACTCTTGCTTAATATCTAAGTCTCAAGAGTTTTTGTTGGTGGTTCTAGGATTGTGGCCTTTTCACTTTGTTTTATTGATTACCAAACCCTATGCTGATCTTTAGGATGGATATGTGACTGCAGGGTCTCATTTATGTGAAGTTACACACTAAGTCAGTATACGGTGGTAGAAGACATAATAGCGGTAACATCTGGAAAGGGGCGTGTGTTGTCTGTGAAGGAGTCCAAGGGACCCTGATAAGCAGGCATCTACATTGGTCAGACTCCATTGAATCACACACTTAAGACTCAGGTATTTTATTGTATGTAAATTATACCTCTAGAGAGAGAAGAAGCAGAGTGGGTTAGGCCCTGGGAAGAGGAGCAGTGTTTGTGTGCGGCCGTCCTTCGTGTTTATACAATCTATATGATCAAGTGCACACCAGACCAGTATTGTCTCATCGGCCCTCTCTACATTTGCTCTGAGTACTTAGTCTTTCAAGAGGCAAAGATAGGGGAGGGGCACAGATGTGTCTTGGTGAAAGCCAGAGACAATTACCCCAAGTTGAAAATAAACATAATAAAACTATAGAAGTCTAATTTTTGCAACTTGAGAGGGTTTTTCTGTAGCTATTCATTTCTAATGACTCTCACCTAATAAGTGAATGGAATAGCCAATGTGATTAAACTGATTCTCTATTCATCAGGAATATTCAATGAATAGAATATTTTGCATTTCACCAGTCACACATCTTGAGTATTTACCTGATATTACAATCAGACATGTGTTAGATTTTTCTCTGTGCTTCTGGGCCATAGCTCATGGATAATTACAGTGTCTAATTAGACCCACACAGCACTTGGCTCTCCAGTGTGGAAAGAAATTACAGGATGTAGACAGAACAAATCAAGGCTGTAAAGGAAAAGTAGCCCCTTGCTATATCCCATTGGAAGAATTAGCAGAGGAATGAGCAACATACTTGAATAGAGAAAGAGTTATTTTTCATCAAGATTTTGCGAGGACATTTTTGGAAGCACAGCTAGTAGCCTTTAGAAGGGAAACAATAAGATACAGAACCTTTTCATAAAGTGGATTTTTACCCCCTCGTCATTCTTAATGCCTGTTATATTTGATGACATCCTAGAACCTTTAGATGGTGGAACACTTCCCCTAAGCAAGTAGGATGGGTGACTGTAATTTGACTTGTATCTGTGTGTGTGTGTGTGTGTGTGTGTGTGTGTGTGGTGTGAACTTCCAGAGACTCAGGCAACTGTTTCTGACTCCTTGATCTTGAAAAAAAAAATGCCACAAAGTGCTGTGTCAGCCGAGGGACTCTCTGTCAGTTAAATAGGACAATGCTGCTGTCGTGGGAAGGAGACAGTTAAGACAACCTTGAGGTTCTCACTAGAACATGAGCAAATTCCATTCATACAACATCAAGATGAGGACAGAGGAAGAAAGCAAGTGTGAGATGCCCTGCGGAAGGCATGTGCTTGGTATACGAGGACGCTGAAGACGGTGTTGTACCAAGTAGAGGGAGAAGGGCCGCCTGGGACAGGAGTATAAAAGGAGGTGACAGCCAGCCAGGGGGCAGATCAGGCAGTGGAGACAAAACTTTTTCTGTCGAAATGAGACTGTAAACCACTGATACATTTTTGCAGAGGAGTGCATTTATGCTCTGAAAGGGTTGTTCTAGCTGCCCTCAGAGGACCGACTGACATGGAAGGAGATGTGGTAAAGGGGGAAATAAATAGGGCAGTTAAGCGTCTGCTGATAGAGTCCAGTGGCAACTTGTTAGCAGCAGAGGCGAACAGCTATCATACGTTTCTTGTCCTGTGTGACTAAGGGGCAAACTCAGAGCTCTCCATACTAGACAAGTATCCTACCAGGGACTTACATGCTTACAGTCCTTTGCACATGTTTTGAGGAAGAGCCATTTTTAGATGAATAACCCCTGGAGTATGTGTGGGAAAGAAGAATTATAGATGACTCCAAGGCACGTCATCTGCAAAATAAGTGGTATGGAGGAGTCACCTTTGCCGATGGGGAAGACTTAGTGTCATGATCAACATTTAGAAGCATTAAGCTTGGCATTCTAATCAGATCCTCGTGGAAATGTCAAGGAAGAAACTGGAATTCTGGGGAGAGCTATTTCAAGGGGGAAGGTGGAGTCACATCTTGGAAGGAAAAAGGACTATTTTTGTTTATACTTTGTCCCATGTAAATGACACGTGTTATGGCGAAGTGTGGTAGACTGAATTCTGAGATGGCCTCAGGGCTTATACCTATTGTATGCATATCCTGGAGACTCCAGGGGTTTGGGGAACCTGAGGGGTTTTGTTCTAGGGGTTAGGTTACAGACAAGATGCAGCACAGTTGGTCTTAAGACAGGAGACTATCCTGATGGGCCTGACTTCACTTTGAGAGCCCTCTGAAGGAATGTTTTCCAGCCGACTGCAGATGAAGGCGTCAGAAGGACACAATCCAGCTGTCTGGGGGAGATGAACACGCGTGTGGGAATTTCCACTGGAGTCCAGGACAAAGAACTTGTGAGCAGCCTTTGGGGATTGAGAGTAGTCAATGACCAACAGTTGACTTCTAGACCCTAGATAAAGGATGACAATAAGTGGCTCTTCTCTGTATGCGCATGCATGTATGTGTCCATGCAGGTGTGTATATATGTGCACGCATGTATGTGTCCATGCAGGTGTGTATGTATGT
>NC_022012.1:35672643-35672907 GCF_000317375.1 Microtus ochrogaster | reverse complement strand
TGTATGTATCTGCACACATGTATGTGTCCATGCAGGTATGTATGTATGTGCAGGTGTCCTTGTGTGGATGGTTGCCAGAGGACAAAATCAGTTGTCATTTCTCAGAAACCATCTACCTTCTCTTTCTCTTTCTCTCTCTCTCTCTCTCTCTCTCTCTCTCTCTCTCTCTCTCCTTCTCCTTCTCCTTCTCCTTCTCTTTCTCTTTCCCTTCCCTTTCCTTCCCTTCCCTTTCCGTTTCCTCTCCTCTCCTCTCCTCTCCTCTCC
>NC_022012.1:35668754-35672497 GCF_000317375.1 Microtus ochrogaster | reverse complement strand
CCTTCTCTTTCTTCTCCTTTGGCAGGGTCTGTCACTATCAATTAGGCTAGGTTGATTAGCTAATTAGTTCCCAAAGAGCCTGCCTGTTGTTGCCTCCCAAGTGCTAGTATTACGAGTGTGTGTCACTCTGGTTGGTTTTATTTTTAAAGATTCTGGGTATCAAATTCAGGTCCTTGCGTTTGCAAGGACATCCTCAACTGAATTATTTCCCCAACCCCTAAGCTGATATTGGTTTTAGATGCAAATCTTCAATAGTGTTTAACGCTGCAGCAGAAAACTAGCTTTCTAAGGAAGACTGAGAATCTAAAAGATGGGGGAGGGGAATTGGTGAGCAAATAAATGCACCTATGTGGACATTATCAGGGAACTATTAACCATAGTGTTTGTATTTCTCATTGCAAAACAAAAAGTTTAAGAGGAAGGGAAATAATGAATATTTGTCAGGGTTTCAGAGCAAAGTCATGACCTGATCAGGCTGGCTCAGAGCTTTGCCTGGCACTTCTGTTCCCCTCTGTTTCATCTAGGATTGGGCTTTTTCTTTAGCCAGGAACCTCCATTGGGTTTATAGGAGCCCATGGTCCCCTGTTTGCTTGCTTCAGAGCTTCCCCCACGAACCTTCACTTTTCCTGACGTGGGCTAGCTGTGATTGCTGACTTATTCGAAGATTCCAATACTAGTTCAAAGGGAACATTTGGAGTCAGCAGCATAAACTCTAATTTTCTGGGATATTTGAAGCAAGAAAAGAAGTTTTTAGGAGCCCAGAGCCCCGGGCTTTAGTTGTGCATGTGCGTCCTTTGCTGCTGACTATAAAGCATTGCTGGTTTTGAAATCTTAGGGGATCTCATCTGCTAGAGTCTGGGGAAACAAATAACAGACAGACTCCTCGCGGATAGCCTTGTGATGGGGAAGCATGGACCGTGACGGAATACGAAGCTTTATTACTATTTTGGTTTTAGCTATGAGCTCCATAGCCGATAGTTAATTTTTATTCCAAAATCTATTAATAACCCAGTCACACAGGGCCTACATCTAAATATCACAATGTTAGGATGTTGATCCGAGTAATTAGAGACACAGAGAGTTGGGGAATGAGATTGGTTGCCAGTGTAGACAATACCCTCACAGAGGTAAAGTTCCATGGCAGGGGAGATCATCATAGCATTGTGCTGCAGTCTAGAGGCGCTCTCCAAGTAATTATCTAAAACAAAAGCCTCTATGAGATGGTGAACAGCCTTTCGCTAAGTGAGAGTATCGGATTGTGAATTGTCTGTAGTAGACTGCAAGAGGCAGATTGGAGCTGGTTGCACATCTTCTCTCCTGCCTAGAAGCAAATTCCTGCTTTGGTGGCCTTTCTTTCCCCTCTTCCAGTTCTGGAAAGACTGAGGCAATAGTTCACCCCACTCCCAAGGCACTGTCAAAATCAAGGAGTGAAATCAAAAAGAGGTGGCCAGAGAGATATGGTGTCTTCCACCCGAGAAGTGGGAAGCTGTATTTTTGATCCTTGCATTCCTTGCAGGCAGGAAAAGTGGTAATAGCTTATTCTAACCTAACCCCAGAGTGTTGTGTGTCTGTGTGTGTGTGTGTGTGTGTGAGAGAGAGAGAGAGAGAGAGAGACAGAGACAGAGACAGAGAGAGAGACAGAGACAGAGACAGAGACAGAGACAGAGAAGGAAGGAAGGAGGGAGGGGGAGGGAGAGAGAGCGAGCAGAGAAAACGAGAGAGAAAGCAGAGAGAGATGGGGTAGGAAGGGAAAAAGATAATCACAGAAATACACACATAGATAGGAGACAAAAGAAAATGAAAAAGTCATTTTCTAGCTTGAACTGAAGTAGAAGGATTTCTCTTCTGGAGCACAGCACCAAATATACAATAGCTACAACTACCTGGTCTCTTGGGCACAAGAGACAGCATGGGGAAGACTCCGATCTGTATGAGTGTTCAATAGCCAAGTTCATCCATTCAGCAGGTAGGAAACGAGCTTTGGAGGTGCAGCCGGGGACAATAGAAAAAGCAAATTTGGCATTGACTTGTTTGTAGTGGATGGCATGCCAACTCATAGAGGGCCAAGGAGGCACAGTACGGGTGTAATCACGGGTTAACCCTTGCCAGGAGCACAGGGAGTAAACAGGTAGGAAAGAAGGTCCTGAGGTCTTGACGAGAGACCAATTAGGATCCCATAAAGTGGGCGTAAGGGAAAGTAGTCATTCATTCCTTCAGGATCCATTCTCTCATTCACTAAGTATGTTTATTAACTAGCACATACCAGGGATAAGTCAAAGGACCTCAGCTTCTCTGCTTGAGAGTGAGCAAGAATGAACAGAGAATGAAATCAAGATCATTTAAGAGAGGTTAAAACAAACGGCAATCTGCTCTTCTCCACCATCTTTGGGGCTGCATTAGTTCCATTGCCGTTAAGAATAAAAGGCTTATCATTGAATTATGTCAGAAACACAGTGTAAGAGGGATTCGTGAGAAAGCCCAGCTTGAGGGGGCATCACAGTGCTGATGACTTGACCTCATCCATCCTGGCCACTGGTCTGTACTGGCAGCCTCATTTTCCCCAGTGCTGAGGTTCTATTTACCCAAAGTGTTTCCCAGTCTCAAAACCACAGATTTATTTTATCCCAGCTGCTCATGTCAGCAGAGACATCTCCTTTCCTATTTTCACTAGGAATCTGGAAGCAAGCAGTGTCCATCTCAGCATGAGTCACCTCGGGCCAGCCATCTGTACTTCCCACTCTGACCATCAACTTCTCATTCACTGGTTGCTGCCCATTTTTGGCCACCCCTTGGGCTGTCCTTGCATTATGACCTCTTAATCTCCTTCTTGTGGTTTAAGTAAGGACTAGCAATCGCCTTGCTCACTTTTGCCCACAGTTTCAGTTAACCATGGCTATGCACCAACCACTGTAAATCTGGGAACCTTAAGCACTGCCTCCCACCCCAAGACACCGTTATATAAGGCCCCAGTGGGGTTCAGTTGATTGCAGTCCACCACTGTTTAGATGGTGGCTAGCTTTTGTTCACATGCCTGACTCTGTGGAGAGATGGCGGTAAGACTGGATCAAGATGGGTTCTTTTCCATTTCCAAATATTCTCAGAATTTCTGTGTGTGATCATTCCTGTAGGGTGTCTTGGCTTGTCTGAAACCCCCAGTGATCCCAGAAAACAAGTTCATTCTTTCTTTACCTTAATTTTTGTGCGTGCATATGTATCTGTGTGTGCATGTTTGCATATGGGTGTTCGTGGGTGTGGAGGATGGAGGACAACCTTGGGTTTCATCCTCAGGAATGCTATTGACCCGCTTTGAGATATTCTCTCAAAGATTTGATTCTTACCAGTTAAGTTAGACCTGCTGGTCATTGAGCCCAGAGATCCACCTGTTGCTACCTCTGAAGTGCTGGGATTATAAATGTGTGCTATCACACTTGGGGATTGAACTCTATATGCAAGGGCTTTACTAACCGAGCCCCCCCTCCCCACCTTTTTACAAATGCTTATAAAAGCTATGCTGTAAAATAGTGCAGTGCCTTCTTCATACCCTGTAGATCAAACTGGCTAGAGTACAGGAAAGATTCAAGGAAGGAAAAAGATTCCATTTCTATTGGAGAGATAGAGATAAATACAGAAATAGAGATAGGTAGGTAGGTAGATAGATAGATAGATGATAGATAGATAGATGATAGATAGATAGATAGATAGATAGATAGATAGATAGATAGATAGATAGATAGATAGATAGA
>NC_022012.1:35653890-35668654 GCF_000317375.1 Microtus ochrogaster | reverse complement strand
AGATAGATAGATGATAGATAGATAGATGATAGATAGATAGATAGATAGATAGATAGATAGATAGATAGATAGATAGATAGATAGATAGATAGAATGAACCTGCTTGCACTTTAAAATTTTGACATCTGCTCATATCCAAGTTGGGAATTTCTTTTCCATGCATTCATTGGAAACTAACTTGACCCCAGATATGCTGTGCTGTGTTGTGCTGTGCTGTGCTGTGCGTGGCTCACCGCATACCAGCACTGACAGGTGAAAGAGTGAAAGAGCCACATTGCAGTGGTGTGTCCCAGCTTATCACGTGCAATAGAACTCTTTGATCTACTCTGTGATGGTGGACGTGGAACACACTGTCTGGACTTCTTTTTAAAGGAGCACTTTCTTTTAGTGATAGGGAAGGCAGATAATACATTCTACCTGTCAGCATTATCTGGGTCTGTCTGCTCTTCAGGGCTTTGTCTACCAACACCGGACCTTACCTGGGTCATCACAGTCAGGGACAGAGAACAGCAGCCATCTCAAGGCCTGGCCATTTTGGTCCAAGCATTTCTATCTGATGTAGAATAATAGAGGCCAGTAACACTCAGTAGCTCTTCAGCGAGTGATGAGGGCATTGTGCACTGCGACTTTCTTTCTTCGACTGCTAAATAAGGCTTCTGTTTTCCCCTCTTACATGTGCTGTTCCCCCCGGAACATCTTGCGTGCCAAACTGTCTCAGCACTTGCTTCCAGAGTACGCAGGCTGTGACATACTTCTGCAGCTTTTTAGCAGAGAATAGGTATCTGCTCATGTGCATGTGTCTGTATACACACACATGCATGTAACCACATACACATATATGCATATGCATATTTTCATAAAACACACATGTACACACACGGACTTATACAAAACACACACACCCATTCCAATGTTAAAGAGATGCCTCTGTTTCTTTCCAGAGCTGGCTCCTTTCACTCGCTGTTGAGGATTTCTCTTCCCATGTGCCATTCCTCCTTAGCCTGTTGGTGAGCACACCACCCCTACTGACAGGGGAGTGAAGAGGATCTTCTATGACCATCTGTTTGTTTCTAATGTGGGTAGTCAATGGTATCTGTCTCCTCCCTCTGTCCACCACACAACCTGAGGGCCAGGCATAAAACAGACTGAATAAATCAGAGTCGCGATTTCATTGAACAGGAGCTAGGAGAAGGCACCTTTTTTCCGATAGAAAAATCTGGAAGAAACAGGTCCAGCAGCATCCTATAGAATGGTCTAGCCCATGCCTTTCCTTGTAGGAGAGTGTAATAGATACGTAGGCAGCAGCTGAGGTGAGGCCACAGTCCCCAACACACCAAGTCTTTGCCCATAGAAGCCATCTTCTGATGTATTTTTGTCTGGCAGACTATGGGAGTTAATACAGTTCCTTTTGCCTAAGTTCATTGACAGATTACTATGGTTTTGTTCTACACTATTCTGTTTTTCTACCCATATCATCCCTGTTCCCTGCCAGCCTCCCACTGTCTGGTCTCTTTACTGTACCCCGCTTTCACGAGTGCTTTCCCTTCACATAGAGCTCACAGAGGTCTCAGAGCATCTATCTCCAGAGCCCTCAGCCTGTCTGGCCCATTCTTCTCTGATCTGCTGCCTGGCTAAGTTTCTTCTAGCGGCGGGCTGTCCACCTTGTTCCCTCTTTCCTACTCTTGCCTTGGCCTCCCACAGTCTTCCTTCAGTTTTTACTTCTCTCCTGAAGTCAGTTACCTGTCAACGGTGAACAGCTTTCCCTCAGCCGCAGCGCCTGGGATCTGTTTCTGATCCATGGCACGATCATCGCCATCCTCTGCCGATGCGTGTTCTTGAACTTCTCAGAGACCTTGCGCATTTCACCGGTATGCTTAGTGAAGCACGGTACGATCATAAGGGAACTCAAAGGCTACAAGGGAAGGGAGGTTCACTCCTATTTCAGTCCCAGGAAGAGCATCAAGAAAGACAGGAGAGTGGTGGATAGAAATTTTTTTCTTTTTGTTGTCGAGGTCATTTTCCACGTGTGGGAGATTAAGTGGAAATGTAAAGCCTTGAAGACAGTAGACGCATACTGAAAACACTAGCAAATATGAATGAAATAGACACTCGGGGTATTAACCAGCAAAGGAGTACAGAACAGTAAACAGCTTAGACTCTGCCGCCGTCTCGTAGCCTTTGCAAAGCAGTTTCAGGCTTGTAGGCATCATGGAACTGGTTGATCAGGGTCCACACATGATGAAATTGAGGCCTTGTGATGGTTGCTATAAACACGCAACCTGGCAGAATGCAGAATCCCCTGGGCTGCCGGTCTCTGGGTATGCCAAGGGAATTATCTTGATTATAGCAAGTAGGGTTGGAAGATCTTCCCGTTGTGGGTGGCTTGGATTACAAACGTAGAGGAATGGAGAAGAGCAGAGGCATGGATTCCGCACTCCCCATTGATGCAATGCCGCTCCCGCTGCTGTGGCTCCCACACCATAGCTGACTGCAGCCTAGGGCTGTGAAGCAGAAGAAATCTTTTCTATCTGCAGTCGTTTTTTGTGAAGGTATTTTATAATGACAGGGAAAGAAACTAAGAGAGGTCTGCAGATGCTCTATACACCAGGCCTTGGAACTGCTGGCATGAGCTGTGGTGTATTCGACCTTGGACCTATCACTCCTCAGATCACCCCAATCCTCAGGATCACTCAGAGCCTATTAAACCATAGATTGCTACCCCTCTCCATGGGGATTCTGAACGGGTCTAGGGAAGAACCTGAAAATCAAGATGTCTAACAAGTTTCCAGATGAGGCTGATGCCATTGGCCCCAAGGACCAAATTTTGAAATCCGCTGGCTTTGCGGTTAGAAGTGGAGGGGAAATGAATGCCATTGATGTTGAGTTCATTGAGACCCTGAGAGGCTCACTGTCAATCAACACAAGCTTAATGTGCTGAAGGAATGCAACCAGGTGTTCAGTGTATCAAGGGCCAAAAGACTCATCGAGGAGGAAATGAGGGCCCTGAAGGAGGAAGGGCCTCGTGCTGCGGCTGTGCAGCACATACCCTGCAAGGGCGGCTGAGAGCAAGTGTAATTGTCCATGCATTGGGACTGGAGAAGAAAAAAAGCAGCTTATTTGAGGGGGATGTGGGGAAATCAGCTTGAGTCTCATATAATTAAGGAAAAGCTGTGTTTCTGTTTAGGTGGCGGGTGGAAAGAATGCTTGGGTAAAGGCTTGTGGCTCCATGGGAGTTTACTCACAGAGCAGAGCAGAGTCCCACAGCACACTAAAGAAGAGGTTAGTAGACGGCACAAAAGACACATGGGTGAAAATGGGATTGACTGAATGGGGACACAGGGGAAAGGAGCCGGGGTAGGCGGGGCCTGTGCCTATGCTGCAGGGGTAGGTATTAGGACTGAAGGAAGGTCATGTATGAGGCAGGTTGTGGTTGCTGACCTGAGGTCACTAGGGAAGGAGACTGTGATCATCACTTTCTACGTTCACTGTAGGGATTTGACCCACCCATCTCTCTTGTTAGACGGATGCCTATCCATGCCTGGTTTTGCCTTGGCAATGGCTTCTCAGCTTTTTGCAATCATAATGTGATTGAATATAAGGTAGATAGGGGAAACTGTGAGGGAGGACAGGAGACCAGGTTAAGACTGTGTCTAGAGGGATTTGGTTTTAGCCAGAGGACCTCGTTGTACAGACATCATGGTGTGTGTGTGTGTGTGTGTGTGTGTGTGTGTGTACATATATACGTGTACACATTGAAATGATTGGTCTGCACAATTGACCCCCTTTATTTTACCATTGTTGTATAGTTTGGCTTGTGTTTGAACATAAGGCACTGCAGTAAGAGGCATAAAAAGAAAATGTGAGATTAAAAACCTCAACAGGGGCAACTGTAGACATGGCTCTGTGCTTAAGAGCACTTGCTGCTCCCTCCAAGGACCAGAGTTGGGTTCCTAGCACAACCACCTGTAAGTCCAGCTTCAGGGGCTCTGAACCTCCTTTTCTGGCTTCTGTGGGCACCCCAACATACGTGTGCACATGTACACATGCACGGATAGAAATGAAATAAATATATAAAAAGAAAAGACAATACCTAGTGCTTTAAAAAGTCATTAGAGAAACCTCCTTGAAGTGGACACATGTGTCCCTCTCCTCTGTTCAAAAGGTGACAGAACTAAGAGCCAAGGCTTTCTTTTTTTCACTCCATTTGCAATTTAGGTAGTGTGTGACCCTCTGGCTTCTAAGGATCCAGCCTGCAATTGGAGACCATATTGTAGAGCATAAAGTGGCCTCAAAATTATATACATTGGAATCTTTGTCCCGTTCAGTCCAGCTGGACTTGAAGAGGTTCTTCAACTCATCTGTAAATGAAAAAGAAGAAAAGGACAGAAAAGAGAGAGATTAAAAAAAGATCATTGACCCTATAGGATTGTTCCTAAGATGAATGAGCAGAATGCACAAAGTTCTTAGTACCTCCCTGGGGCCATATAGAGGTCTCAATAATGAGTTTGCTCCTCCCCGCTCTGAACTTGCATTTGTATGACTCTAGTACAGATTTTGGGGATGGGAGTTGTCACCGAAGCACTTTCCCCATGTGGTTCTCGGTGTGTAGATGTGTCTGTCTAGCAGCAAGCCTCCTAGCTGTTGGAGCAGTGAGTTCCTATACGTCAGGAAAGTTGCCTCCTCATAACCAGCTCCTTTTCCATGCTGCATGTGCTTGTGCAATAAGGCTTGAATGTTCTAGAATGGGAAGGGTGCTCAGAAAAACAAGGTTGTGTTTCCCCATACTTACATCTATGTAAGTGTGGAATGTCAGCTCTCGACTCAACCTGGACGGTTGTTCTGAACCTGAGCATCCTGGCGGCAGCTCTTGCTGTACGGCCCTCTCCTCATGGGCCCCAGATAGGATGCACATTGAGAACTCACAGTTTATCTTCCCAGGTCCCCGCGTTTAGTGAGGCAGTCTCTGGGTGAGGACGCAGAAGAACGTTTGTTACTTCTGGTGAGGGCAAGCTAGGAGCAGCTCCCTGTGACACTGAATTCTTCGAGAGCTTGAAGAAAACCCCATGTGCTGCACACCTTGCATATGACAGCTAAACTTTGTCCTCAACTTGAGTTGGCTTCGAATCACCCAGAAGACACCACAGGGCATGGCTGTGAGGGCATCTCTGGAGAGCTTTAACTGACCCGGGAAGACCCCTACAGACAACGCTATCCCAACAGAGCTGGGAAAGCCCATACAGACAAGGCTATCCCATGGGCTGAGGGGACCAGACTGAATGAAAAACAGGAGAGAGGAAGCCAGCTGAGCACTGGAACCTCCTCACTCTGGTTTGTCTCTGTTGATGCCACGGAACAGGCCACTTCATGCATCTGCCTCCCCGACTCACCCGCCATGATGCTGAAACACCCCTTCTTTTTTTAAGTCTTCTTTGTCAGGTAGATTGTCACAAAATGAGGAAAGCAGATAGTAGACTGCCTGTGCTTCGAGCCTCTCAGAGAAACTCAGAAACCTATCAGAATGACTGGGGGAGGTAGAGAGACACGCTTCCTCCTGCTTTTGTTTCCTGCTTTGGGACCACAAGAGAGTTGGCTTGCTCCTTCTGAGATAAATACACCTTGAGAAAGGGCTAGAGAGACGGCTCAGAGGTTAAGGTTCTTCTTCCAGGATGTTGGAATTCAATTCGTAGCACCCACGTGAGGTGGCTCACACCGGCTCTCAGAGGCCATGTGTTCTCCAGTCCCAAGAGACCTGATGACCTCTTCTGGTTTCTGAGGGTACCTTCATCCACATGCACAAAGTTACACACAGACACACATGCATACACATCAAGAAAAATGATAAAAATAAATCTAAAACATCTCCACACAACGTTGTAAAATGGGTATTTAAGTCTGGGGACTACATTGAACTGTAAACTCCAGAAGAAAAAGGCCTTCTGCATGTTCAGGTTGAAGACAACACAAGAAGACAGTCAACAAACACTGACATGTAAATGCAGAGTCTGCCAGCTCAGGATTTGCTTAGAACCCAGGGCCTCCTTACCTCTTTCTCTTTCAGACCCTCCAGCAGCCGCTGCAGGCCCGTAGAGTAAACAGGCATGAGAGAATCCGCCTTCTTGGACCTGTGCTCTAGTGGACAGTTTTCAAAAGCTGTCACCCAAATCTGGTGATCACTGTAAGTTTAGATGGAAGATGGGGGTTGCTAGAGGAAGTGGGAGGAGCCAACATCTTAAAGATATAGACTTACTTTATACTTTGAAGTAAATTCATGATTCCTACCCATGCCGCTTTAGCTTGTTGTATTGTCCCAGCAAAGAGCTAGCTTTTTTTCCTTCCTGTGATATACCCAGCATGATGCCCCATGTTCTTCTTTTGAGGGAGGAATTCAGAGAATTCCCATCTCTGCTCCTACAGCTTACAGTGCCAGAGACCTGAGGAACTAGGTGTTAGCAAGGTTCTAGCTGCACAGTGTAAGGTTTGTACTCAATGCCAGTTTTGTAGGTGCCCGTGGCTCTCTGCTTCGAGAATGCAGATGTGTGAGCAGCTGCTTCATTCATGTTCCTTCCCTGCCATGGGGGACCGATGTTCAAGGAACGAGCCCAGAGAAACCCTCCCTTCCTGCAACTGCTTTGTGCGGGTGTTTAGTTTTGTTTCTGCGATGAGAATAATAACCGCTACTAGAATGGCAATGGGAAGCATGACTTGGTGACTTTTGAGGTTGCCAGCACCACAACATTGCCACGTACAAGGCTCATGGGTAGAGGGACCTGTGCATCTGAGCTAATGAGTAAAATAAAAATGTTTTTATCTTATATAAAAATCACTAAGATAAAATCACTAAAAAACTTAACATTTCAGGAATTTCTCAGTTTACTCATTTTTGTGGGGTAGCATTCGCCACTATCCTGGCATGTATAAGGGTGCCGGCCATGAGTGGAATACGTCTGTCCCTTGTGTGGATGCTCCTTGACCTGATCTCTCCCCTGTTTTTGCCCTTTTGCTTCTGGGTCGGTTTGTGAGCTAGGTGAATGAAATGATCCCACAGAGGCCATGGTGGTGCTTAAAGGGTAAACCCTGTCTTCTACCGTCTGCAGACTCTGCTCCTGCAACAGGTGGTCTGGTATGAGGGGGGTAGGGAGCTTCAGTTCAAGGGCACCCACTAGTTCACTCCCAGATCTCAAAGGTCCTTCTGGTTGGCTAGATAGTGGAAAAGTTTCAGATTAGCCCCGAGGAGGAGAAAGCAAGCAAACGGCTCGGTTATTGTCCTAGGGTTCTCTTGCTGTGCACAGTCCAGCAATTTTTTTCTTCCACCACTGTTGCAAAGGGGTGGTGATGGTGGAGGTGGGAGAGTAGGTCATGAATATTTAATCATGGCAAAGCAGGAACATATTATTTAGATAAACTACTTAATAGCAACACTAGCCCCTCCGTCGATGGGGGAGGTGCTGCCTCCCTCACCAGTCTGGCTCCAGACTTATGCATGCTTTAATCTTGGTTGCCTTTGAGGGAGAATGTAAGAAGGCTCCCGTCTCTCCATCAAACTACATCTCTAATTTAAACAGCTGTTAATAAGGGTTAAATCTGCAGGCTGAGCTGGCCCTTCACTTGTTACTTGCAGGGAAGGGGTGGGGGGGAATCAATGGAGCAGGAAGCCAGAGGGGCGTCCATTTTGAAAAGGCGTAATGAATTACGTTTCCTTAGTAGAGCTGGCAACCTCCAGTCCAGCTCCCACCGCCTGCCTTTCACATACCCAAGCCCTCTGTGACACATCAAATTTAATGAGACTGCACAGATCTCAAATAAAGAAGGGGAGCGGTGTTGCTACCGCTGCCAGGGCACTTTATTAAGAAGGATCAGAGAAAGAGAGAGAGAGAGAGAGAGAGAGAGAGAGAGAGACAGAGACAGAGACAGAGACAGAGACAGAGACAGAGAGAGAGTTCTCTGTCTTTAAAAAGAGCCCTTAAAGGCAAAGGATATTTTGGCGCGAGTGGAGGGAGGTCCCCAGTTGCCACGGTTTAGGTCCCCTCTGGAACATTTTAACAACCCAAGTGCAGTGTGAGCTTTGGGATCATAGCATTAGCAAACAGGTCCTCAAACCTCAGAACAACTGCAAACAAAGAGATTGCGGTAGGTAATTAGGAAGGTTTTGATTTAAGCTATCTCCCCACCTTACCGTCATTACAAACACACAGAGAGAAGCCGGTAGCTGTCGTCCACATGATGAATCATCTTGCTACCCATATTCTTCAAACCAATCAATAAATCACTTGTTTGGCCAGTGGGGCTGCACTTAGGTGGACAGTGGAGGCAACAGCTTAACAAGGAGAGAATCTAGAGTGTTTGCTGTAGGTCTAGGAGATGGTGCATTATCTGGGTACCAGGAGACTTTATTTCGTGTGTCATACTTGCCACTAAATCATAAAGCTTCTGTGAGGACATGCTGTGACCTGGATCTTCAGTGGACTTGTTTATAATATGAGAAGTGGGGGTATATTATTTGTTGACACTGAAGTTTAGATTAGAGTTCTGGTCAGTTTTGGAGAAAAAAAGTTGACAGTGATGGGTAATAGTTTGTGACAGACATGCACATCTCCAGAGAAAAGATCGTCCTTTTCTGGTTTCCAGAACCTCCTAATCACTGCTAAGATTTTTCCCTTTTCAATACTGTGTCAGAATAAAAAATGGTAAAATAAGACAAAACAAAAGACTGTTGACCTTTACTTTACTATCTATGGTCATTTGCCAGATGTGAATGGACTGAGCTGTTTGTGGTCCTGACATTGAGATGGGCATGCTAAGAGCCCATAGTGGGGCCAAGGCATGCTAGATTTTGATCCTCACTTTGCCACGTCTAACTGTGTGACCTTGAGCACAATAATTAATTATCAATATCTAGCACATAGTAGGAGCAGTATTAATGAAACATCATCAAATACTTCTGTGCTTTAGATGTGGTTATTGTGACTTCCCAGATAGGGACCCACAGCATAGCAATGGGCTTGTGGTTGTCAAGCTAGTGAGAAGTAGAGCTGGGCATCCAAGTCAGTCCTTCCTCCTACAAAGCATGAACCCCTGATCACAATTTTCATGTTCCTAACCCTATCTTTAAAAGCCTTCTTTGGGGCTAGAGAGAGGCTCAGCAGTTAAAGAACACTTGCTTCTCTTTTAGAAGATTGGAGTTTAGCTCCCAGCATCCCACTAGGGCCATTCAGCCTATCTGTAACTCTAGATCTAGGGCCTCTGGTGCCCTCTTCTGGTGTCTAATGGCACCTGCACATGTGTGCATACACATACAGATATACACACAGACACATAAATAAAAACAAAAAACATAAAGACGCAAAATTAGTATTCTTTGCACTTCAGTGAAGTTAATCCCAGTTGTTTACATAGGAACTTTTATTCTGCCCTCTTCCCCTGTCTTATTACACTTGACTTCTTTGTGGCCAGCCTTCCAGCCTAGTCTTTTAGTTTATGTTTGTAAGGTTTGCTGTGGAGTTCCTGCTTCATTTTTTCTTTTCTCTTTCTTTCCTTCCTTCCTTCCTTCTTTAGTTCGTTCTTTATTTTTTTGAGACAGCTCTGTAAAACTCTGTAGCTTTAGAACCTGTCCTGAAACTCAGTCTGTAGACGAGGCTGGCCTTGAACTCATAGAGATCTGCCTGCTTCTTCTCCCTGAGTGCAGGGATTAAAGGCGTGTGTCCCCACCTCCCAGCTTCCTGGTTCATTTTCATTCCCTATTCACAGGATCTCCTCTTCAAAACCATTGCATCTTTTCCTTGAGATTCCATTTTGAGAACAGCTTTGGCCATTGCCTTCTGCCCATTGATTGGGTAAAGCAGGAAGCTGACCAATGAGAGTACAGACCCAGGACTCCTAATTGGGAATAAAAGGGAACCAAGGCATCAAGTAGGTCTATATCACTTCACATCCCAATGCTGCTTCTCTGGAGCACAGAGGCCCAGAAAGAAAACCAGCTCAAAGGAAGCATAGTAAAGAGAGTTCATGTGCTTGTGTAGGAAAGGGCTCTAGAGGGTAGGTGGGTGAAGTCAGCACACGCAAGGCTTTAACAGGATGGCCTTATTATCAGCACGCTTTAGGGGAGAACAGTGAAATGATATTCTTAGGTCTTTGCAGACAATATCTTACTTTCTTTTCTCTTGGAAATCATCATGGTTTTTTTTTTTTTTTCCTTTCCAGAAAAGTTCCCGGAAGCCCTGCCAAAGGGGATGAAGTCAGCTCTTGTGTCCATTCAACCTCTCTGGCTCTCTGCGTTGGCTCATAGTCTGGTTCCATCTTAGGTTGATAAAGTAGAGACAACTCACCCTCTGAGTGTGCAGTTTACTTGTTTTAAATGAGCTTTGTGTCTTGGGTGCTGAACTACATTTCTCCGCTGGTTTCCACCGCTTTGTCTTAGCGCTTCCAACCCATTAGGACTTGTCTCCTGTCCCCTGCAGCTCCCAGCTCTTGCAGCCAGTTACTTTTTATCTTCATTGCCAACTTGACAGAAGTTGAAAGACCAGGAAAGCACAGCTTTGGCTCTGGTTTTGAGGGTATTCCCAGAACAGCCTAACAAAAGAGGGAAGACTTACCCCAGATGTGGACAGCATCATCTCATGAGCTGGAACAGCACAAAAAGAAAAACGTAAGCAGTGGCCTGAATTCATCTCTCCTTGCTTCCTGACTGTGGGTGAAGGGCATCCAGCCGTCTCCTCTGGTAGAGTAAACAGTATGTATGCCTTCCGACTTGAAGAAGAAACCCTTTGCCATTAAGTTACTTTATCAGGTATCTTTTTCACAGCGAGAGAAAAGGGACACCCTATAAAACATAGTAACCCGCACTGTGTACATAGACTGTTTCCTCAGAGCAGCCTGCCCTTGGTATAACTGGGTGTTCCCAGAAACACTTCACTTGCACACTGATCTTTCTGGTCTTAACATTCAGATCTTGCAATCAAGAGTTTGACGATGGATGGAAGCAGACTTAATCAGCTTGGAACTAAAACGCTCCGTGTTAAGGGCAAGAACAAAGTGATTAACCATGGTAGACTGCAGGAGGGGCCCTCATCTATTTCCAGAGTTGAGTGTAGAGTTGCCTGTGAGGTACCGTTAGAGATACACAGAAGTCTAAGACGCCCTTCAGCAATATCCCAGCATCTATCAGCAAATGCATCTCACATGGAGCCCACAACAGCATCTGACTGATTCTGTGTTTTCTCTGGTTATTGTGCTAGCTAGTTTTCATCTGCCTGACATGGCTAGAATCACCTGGGAAGAGGGAGCCCCAACTGAAGAATTACTTCCATCAGAATGGCCTGTGGGCATGTCTATCGGTGGAATATTTTCTTGATTCATGATTGATGTGGAAGAGTCCAGATCATTGTGTGGGGGTGTCACCCCTAGGCAGGTGGTCCTGGGTTGCGTAAGAAATAAAGATGAGCAAGCCTTGGTGAACAAATCGGCCAGCAGCATTCCTCCATGGCCTCAGCTTCATTTCCAGCTTTGAGTTTTTCCCTTGACTGCCCTTAAAGATGGACTGTGGCCTGGGCATTGTGAGATGAAACAAACTCTTTCTTGTCCAAGTTGCTTTTGGTGAGTGTTTTAGCATAGTAATGGAAAGTAAACTGATTTGTATTAGCCCAGTTGCGGACATAGAACATAGGACTGTGGCCTAGAGAAACAGAACATCGAGCGTTTGCTCCTCTTGGTGGCTTCTGCGCAGGCATCACACCCATCACACGCCCCCTTTCTTATACTCAGAGGTACATTATTTGGGCTCCAGGTAGAGGATGGGGATACTTTTGTCTCTCTTTCATAACAATAGCTGTTGGTCCAGCCATGGAACTAAGAGCTGAAGTGGAACACGGCGCTCTGGCTTCTGCGTCATCATCATCACTATCTATGCTGGGAATGTTTGTGATTCTCTAAATTCAAAAGGACATTCCCCACTGTGAATCAAGTGTCCACTGTGTGCAGAGCTGGGACTATCTGCTGTGTGGAAGACAGAAGGGTAGGGCAGACAAGGTTCTTTATTCTTCCAAGGTCCTAGCATACAGACACTCTACTGTAAAGTATCAGCTCAGGCGGCACTCGCTTGGTGGGGTTACTGGGAGGATAGTGGGGGTTAAGCCTGTTGGTTACGTGCCTGACACACAGGGAACATTCAGTGGCAGCAGTCATGTCATGACTCAGCGTTCATACAGAGGACACACGTGACAAGCTAGTTACAGACACATTCCATCAAGTCTTTTCGTTGTTGTTGAAGAGCTCTAGAAACCCTCAAGCTCAATGAGGAGTTCATCAGCCAAGACAACCAAACCATACAAACCAAAACAACTAGACAATGAACACATTTATTCTAGGATTTCTCAATGAGTTGGCTTTGTGCAAAATGTTTATGTCTGTAAAAAGTAACGTGGTACTTCACTTGTAATCATTGAGGCCATGTCTTGAGGGAGACACAGCTTATGTGAACAGCTAAGGTGCTCTCCAAGTGTCTCCCGTTGTTACCGTTATCGCTATAGTTGTAGCTCCTGATAAACCTCTTGGGCTCTCTAGGAGGCAAAAGCTAGAGCAGCTAAAAAGTAGAGACCAAGATAAGAAAGACACCAAAACTGGAAAAAAAAATATAACACCAATGCCAGCTGGCAGCCAACCAAACAAGTTGACTATGTTTTAATAAATAAATTTTGCCTGAAGATCAGAAGGACAAAGCTAAGCCACTAGAGGTCAGGAAGTAATGGCACACACCTCCAATCCCAGGATTTGGGAGACAGAGGCAGATGAATCTCTATGAGTTCAAAGCCATCCTGGGCTACACAAAATCAATGGAGAACCAAATCCAGGTGGTGGTGGCTCACACCTTTAATCTCAGTACTAGGGAGTCATACCTTTAATCCCAGCTATAAGAGGAATATAAAATGGGAGGAGAGAAAGGTTCTGTCTGCTTAGTCAGTCTGTGGTCACCGAGTCTTGGTAGTGGTAAGACTTCTCTAGTGGCTTGGCTGTTTTGCTTTCCTGGTTTTCAAGTCGAACCTCAATATCTGTCTCTGACATTTTGTTTTCCATGCTACAGTACACACAATCAGGAGAAGAAGGTCTCTAGAAGGACAGTCGTAAAGGTTTCAGGGGATGACTGGACAATAAGCCCTTTTGATACTGAACGGTAATACTTGAAGATTGAGTTTGATGGCAAAAGTTGGGACATTACTAGGGGCAGGGATTCTAGTTTAGCTTTCTGAAGATACTACACCAAACAGAGTCAAGAAGAACTGGGGAGAGAATTCTGTTCTCATCACTCTTTGTTAATGCCATCTTGGTGAGGGCATGTCCCCGAACAAACTCCAGGGGCTCCGATTTGGCTTTCCCACAACCTCCTGAGAAAGTAAAAGAAAGAAGACAGGGTCTTGGTTTGTAGCTCAGTGGTAGGAACACTTGCCTAGTATGTGCAAGGTCCTGGGTTCAATGCCCAATATTGAAAGAATAAAGAAAAGGAAGAAAGAAGACTGGAGACAGGCAGGCAAACTAATAGAAACGACTGGGGTGAGAGGGAGGTAGAGGGCAGGGAGGAAAGAAACTGAAACCAAGCAATAAGGCGTTTGAGTGACATGGCATAAACCAGAGAAGGTAAAGTTGAAGTTCACAGTCTAAGAAGAGAATGCGAATCAGTGTTGCTAAGAGGTTAGAATGGTGGCTAGATGTTTGTCAGGGGAAGCAGGATTGAGCTCAGGCATTTCCGTAGGCAGCTCTGGGTGAACTCAAATAAATCAGTGCAAACTGGCTGTGGTGCCCTGTGTCAGACAGTCCTCCCCTCCCCGTTCCCTTGGGGCCCACCTGACTCCTCCCCGAGCAGGGCAGGGAAGGAATGTAGGTGGAATCTGCCAAGGCTGGGGCTCTTCTAGGGGAAACAGAACACTGAGCTGTGCATGAAAGGGCTGGAGAGAAGCTTGGGGAGACGCAGCATAGCAAGGCAAGAAAACGTTAAGCACCGTGGTTCTGGGTTCCCGACCTGGCCCTCTAACTCAGAATGGCTTTATTGTCTTCGCTTGGAGTTGAGCTCCTTGCCTAAACTATACACTTCCTCCTCTTAATTTGGCATGTTCTCTGTATCTCTCCAGGTGGGGAAGGGTGTGTGTTAGGTATTTTGTCTTAGATGAGCCTCTCTGCCGACGCAAATAATTCCAATCAAACCAAATTAAACCGAATTAAAAGACACCCATGTTTAATAGATTACCTTACTCCTGGGTGGCCCTAGGAAAACATAGAGAGGGGAATTCCACGCAAAACCCAGAGACCATGTGTTCATTCTTTGAGTTTAAATAGCCCGTGGGAGTGGTCCCTACCTTCCCTGGGGAGGGGTTACTGTTTGTCGAGCTTTCTTGACTCTCCCTGGGGAGGGGGGTCACCATTTGGTGGGCTTTCTTGGAGGTGGGATTTGGACTGAGGCAACTCCCAGGGGAGGGGGCTTATGCCAGGAGCTGGGATGAAGGCCCCAGGCAAACAATCAAGACTTTTTGTATAAAGGGGTGTTAGGGAGCTGGGGTGATGCTTCCGACCAAACAGTGTGAAGGACGAATTACCTGAGTCATAAGGAAGAACTCAGGACTCGACCTCCCTTGGCTGGAATTATTTTGGAATAATTTCAGATCTCGAAAGAGCTTTGGTGAGATTCATCATAGATGACCTGTGACTTTGCCAGAGAGCATCCTTTATCCTTCTTGTCCTCACACCAGAGAGCATCCTTTATCCTTCTTGTCCTCACACCAGA
>NC_022012.1:35651680-35653790 GCF_000317375.1 Microtus ochrogaster | reverse complement strand
CCAGAGAGCATCCTTTATCCTTCTTGTCCTCACACCAGAGAGCATCCTTTATCCTTCTTGTCCTCACACCAGACTCTCCCTTTTGAAGAATGGATCTGGGGGAAACAATTTCAACTATTTTTCTTTTTCTACAAAGAATTAGAGAAGTGGCCTGATCTTTACATCATCCATCAAAAGGAAGGTTGTATCATGAGATGATAGTCGGTCACAGCTGGAAAGATTGCTTAACTAATAAGATAACTGCCAGTTAAGCATGAGGACCTGAGTTCAGATCCTCTGCACGCATGTGGAAAAGCCAGGTGCACTGGTGCACGCCTGTAATCCTAACACGGGGGAGGTAGAGATAGTAGGACCCCTGGCGCTTGCTGGTCTCCCAGCCTAGTCAAATCAGTGTCTAGGTCACTGAGAGACCCTACCTCAAGAAAGGATGCACACAAAAGCAAATGGGCGCAGGTACTTCATATACATGCACACAAATGTGTACACACATGTACGCATGCGTACATGCACGGGGAGAGAGAGAGAGAGAGAGAGAGAGAGAGAGAGAGACGAAGAGAAAGAGTGAGAGAGAGAGAGAGAGAGAGAGAGAGAGAGAGAGAGAGAGAGAGAGAGAGAGAAATAGAACAAGAAATAAGAAATAAGAGTTTGCCATGACCCTGTAATTCTCCACTGGTAGCAGGAAGATCAGAACTTAGGGAGTTCATTCAGTATCATCCTGGATCACATAGGAAGTTCATGGCTAGCCTGTTCTACATGAAACCTTGTCTCAACAAAACAAGGAAATAAGTGGAAGTTCAAAGGGGGGAAAACATAGAAAGAAAATAAGAAAAAGGGGATGACAGAAAGGGAGACTTGAGCATAGGTACATGCCAACAAGAAGAGTGTCTGACATAAATGAAAAGCCCAGCATAGGGTGCACTCTGCGCCATGGCTTCTAACTTTGTTATTATCTTGAACTCTGTCAGTTAGGGAGCATCGCCCCAGCTCTCTAACACCCCTTTATTATTTTACCTAATAAAAACCTGAAAGTCAGCTTCCAAGTTGTTTCCATGAGGAAAAAGCCCTTTAAATGCCTTTCTCCTCTTGCATGGTCTAGAACTATGCATTAGGACACACATGGCTGATGTTGGGAAATACCTTGAGGCGTGCCTTATGTACGTCTACGTAATTTATGTACCCCTGCGTAATTTTTTCTGTAAATTTCTGAACCATGTAAGCCTAAATGAGTGTACCAGATAAAAAGTGACCAGAAGTCTCCAGGGAAAATGCCTTTACAGTATTCTAACTTGTCTTGCAGCGCTGTGTGAAGATGGACGAGGGAAGGAATGTGGGAGAAGATCTCCCAGTCATGGTGTGAGCGCCTCCCATGTGGAATGGAGTGGGCCAGGAACCCTTTTATATTTAATCTTCCAATTCGTTTAGTTTAATCCCTGCTTTTAGAATAGTGTTTTAACATACTGCACAACTAAGACAATCCCTTCTGGTAAAGTGTCTTAGAGAGAGGCCATTTCTATTTGCAAAGCCAGCTGGGAAGAGCTGGAAGGCACACAGCTGCAGACAGCTGGGAAGCTGGTGCTGAAACAGGATCCTGGGAGAAGTGAGCTTCAGTTTGCTGGTCCCCAGGCTGTCTGTGAGATGTGTCAGCTTAGGAGCTCCGCTTCCATGCTTGCTTGGCCTGGGTTTCCTTCTTCTTGGTCACCGGATGGAACACAACTGAGAGATACTGAGCACTCAAGGATCAGAAGAGGATAAGCCCTTTTTACAATTCACATACAGACACACAGACACTCACACGGGCACACACGCATGCACACAACAGATACACACACAGAGACACACAAGCACAGATAAACACAGACACACAGACACATATGCACAAAGACACACGAATACAGACAGAAAGAGACAGATGCACAAATATAAACATATTTAGACATTCACACAGACACACATACACACACACGACAGTTATACATGCACACTCGCATGGACACAGACACACAAACACAGATCCACATAGAGAAAGAGACAGATGCACATACATAACCACATGAAGACATTCTCTCTCTCTCTCTCTCTCTCTCTCTCTCTCTCTCTCTCTCTCTCTCTC
>NC_022012.1:35615039-35651580 GCF_000317375.1 Microtus ochrogaster | reverse complement strand
CTCTCTCTCTCTCACACACACACACACACACACACACACACACACTTAACTCTCTCTGATTTTGGAGAGTAGACTCTTTTATAACCTAGCCGTTGTTTGCCACTTAAGAACTCCAGCAGGAAAAGATTAACATATAGGCCAAAGACGTTTGCAAGACAGCATTCGACAGAGCTAAAGATAGCCCTACCGCAATGACACATAAAATATTTGCCCCAAGCACCCGTAAATTGTACAGACAGGCTCACTAGAGAAAAACGGTGTCCTTTTGAAAACATGATTTTCCCTCTTGAGAATCCCTCATCTTAACTCTAAAGGAGAGCCTAACACAAATATCACTTCTCAGAGAGAAGCTCAAAGCCTTTGCTTTGGACTCCTATTGCCACTGGACGAGTTCCTCACTTACCATTCTACCCTGTCTGTGCCTTGGGTGTACAGCGTCCCTGTGTCATTTAAGATGAGTCTAGAGAGGCCGCGATTCCTGTCATGCTCATCATGTAAATATGGCTGTGACAAATGTGGAGTCAATAACGTCAGTTCCAGGTGGTGGGAGGGGGGGACTCAGGCTATGGACCAGAAACACATTTGGGAGTCAGGGGCTTGACGAAGCAGCAGAGGGTATGACGGAGGCTTCTGGGTTGTGTGATGGAAGACCCACAGAAGGGTTCAGACTGTAAGAGGAAAAGCAAAGACTAAGATCAGACTAAGAACACGCCTTCTCTGTAGCTGACCTCTATAGCCTGCTCTGAGTATCTGTCTTCTGTGGCGAGGGAAACGGGCTGCTGCCTAGAAAGCAGGGGATGCTCATGCTTCCCACTTGTGTCCCAGGTGCAGTTCGTAACCTGGCCACAGAAATCTGGACTTTGCGAAGGGTATCAGTCGCTTACCTTGTTGCTGTGACAAAGTGCGACCTGAAGACTTCAAGTTCCAGAGGCTGGAGGTCATCATGGTGGGGACTTGCTTAGTCGGTGGCAGTAGAAAAATGCAAGGGTGTCCACGTGGTGCGAATCAGGAAGCAGAGGAAAACAGGCTGGAATGGAAGGTGAGTATAACGTTCAAATGCCAGTAGGGATCTCCTTCTGGCAGCGAAATCCCACCCAAAGAAAAATTTAAATATTCTATTATATATATTTGTTTGCGAGAGAGAGAGAGAGAGAGAGAGAGAGAGAGAGAGAGAGAGCGCCAGAGGGTAAGTTGCAGGAAATAGCTTGCTTCTACCTATGAGACCCGGGGATTGAACTCAGGTCATCAGAGTTGGTAGCCAGCTCCTTAATCTGCTGGCCATCTTGCTGGCCTGCCTTTCCTGTGTTTGGTGATCGCATCCAGGTTCTGTCATGTCTTCTCTTTTTCCAAACTGCTGATTGGATCCTATTGCAGGTTTTCTCATAGATGAGGCCATCTTCAACCAAGTGGAATTAATTGGAGGTCATGGGAGCAATGCTGATATTGATGTGCCAATTAAATATTTGTTTAGGTGGAGGTTCATTTCTGTGCAAAATAGTTCAGTGATTCGCCAGGTATGGTGGCACGTACCTGTAACACCAGCACTGAGGAGGCTAAGGCAGATGGATTTCATGTTCAAGGCCAATTTGGGCTCTACAGGATACCCTGTCTCAAGAAAAATAAAATTCCTGGGAATATGGCCGTAGGAGTCTAAGTCTACAGAATACAGAGATAATCAACACACATGTTTATTGTGTCGCATTCTTGATAGCCAGGCTACAGAATCAGACTCGGTGTCTGTCACAGGATGAATGCATCGAGGAGGTGTTGGACACATAGGCAGTGGCATTTTATTCAGCCATAAAGAAGAGCAAATATTATTTTGTTTTTTAAGAAAGTAGAATTGGAAATCATCATATTGGGTTAAGCAAGCCAGATTAAGAAAGACAAAAAACATGTTTTCTCTTATGTGTGGATCCTAGAACACACACACACACACACACACACACACACACACACACACACACACACACACACACCATGAAAGTGGAATGGGCATTATTTGGGGAGAGGAAGGAAACTAGTGGAAAAGAGTGGAGAGAAAGGGGCATGGGGATGAATGTGATCAAAGTCTGTGATACATATGAGTGAAAATGTCTATATACAATAGATATGTGCTAAGTAATAAAATAGCAACAACCCCTAAATAAGCAAACCAGCTTTACAGGGTGCATTTGGGTCTCCTAAATTGTACTGCTATCAATCATCTTTCAAATGCTTTTGAAAAGGAAAGATGGGCATGTTGAAAGGCGCCTAAGTACTGTGGGAAGGCAACCTATTGACAAGTACCACCGCCTCCCATAGATCTATGTCTTTATTGGATTTTAAAATAAGCATTTTCATTTCAACAGGAGTGTTTAATTGTTACCCTGATGGCTGGGGGGGGGGAGGGGGAGAGCCATGGCTGGGAGATGCTATAGTTTGAACGAGTCTTCCACAAGTTCTTGTGTTGGCAACATAATCATCAACACAACATGTTAAGGGGCTAACTCTGGACATTTGGAAAAAGATCATTAAAAATGTAATTCCTAATCTATCTGAAGAGAGGTCTGTGTTATTGGATCAAGCTTTGATTCACCAGGAGCAATGGAAACATCTGTGAATGTTGTCTTAATAAAGCACTTGAGTGATGGAGATCAGGAGATAAGAAAGGTGGTTAAACAATGGAAACCTGGCCTTCATAAGAGCATTGCTGGCGTTCTGAGTGAGTGACCAATGTTTAACAGGAACCCAACACTTGCTGAGTGAATAGAAACTGAGGAATGTAGTGGTGGAGAAAAAAAGGTTCCTTCAAGTGGTGACCCGTGTCACAATCCAAGAAGAGTGAGGCAAAAATAACGGCTTAGTGTATAATGAACTCATAAGATATACCTGATGGATTGATAATGTATGTCCAAAGATCCTGGATTGTGGCTTTTTGGCCAGCCGAGAATTCTAGCTTGGAAGTCTGAGAGAATTCCAGTTCATCAGTTGGATAGTTCAAAGTCGGGAAGGGGTTGGGAAGAGTGAGTCAGGGGCTTAGGAGAACTGAGATCATAGTGGTTGTTCTGAGCCTGGGTTTCTGTCTCGCTAGACAACGGAAGGCAGGAACTGCAGCACAAGAAGGGAATGGCTGATCTCCCTACTGATTGAGTTCCTGTTCCTGTTTAGGCACCTGGAGGAGAGTGGAGGGAGGAAGCTGCTGAGGCACAAGCAGAACAAATGCCTTGACTGTAGGAATGGGCAGGGTTGAGTTCACAGGGGTCATCAGGACAGCTGCAGGCATGCTGGACATGGAGGTGCCCAACAACCAGCTTTGGGGGTGACAATGAACACATTGCCTATTACTGAAACAGGGGAACTGGTTTCACCCCTCTCCCCTGCCCCAGATAACTTTTTTAAGAAATAGACAACCCCTTTAAGCCACTGCAGTGCTATGGATGGGCTGTTAATTGCCACCAACTTTTGTTCTGAATTCAATTTAAAAAGTCCGTTGCCAGACTCATAGTTTGTGCAAGCTGCGGCTCACAGCTACAACAAATCGTGATGCCAATGGAAAGAATTCTGGGATTGCATTCCAGTTGTTATCTGCCAAACAGGCTGTTTTTACAAATCATTTCACTTCCTCTGGCCTTTGGTTTCGCTCATTTCGATGAAAACAAGCAAACAAATAAACCAAAGATTGGTGTGATGACACAGACCTCACGTCCAAGCCTGAACCACTCTGGTAGTTTGAATAAGAATTACCCCCACAGGCTAATATATCTGGATACTGGCTCTCCAGTTGAAGGAACTGCTTGAGAAGAATTAGGAGGCATGATCTTGTTGGAAGAGGGGTGTCACTGGGAAGGCTTTGAGGTTTCAGGAGCCCACACCATTCCCAGTTAGTTCTCTTTGTCGCCTCCTACTGTGGATCAGATGTGAGCTCTCAGCTACGGTTTTCGGTTTTCGCTTTGGCCTGCCTGTTCCCATGCTTCTTGTGATGGTGGTCATGGAATCTAACCTTCTGAAACCTGAGTCCCAAATTAAACACTTTCGTTTATAAATTTCCTTGGTCATGGTGTTTTATCACAGCAATAGAAAAGTAACCAGGACATCCTTGTAGGGGGGGTTCTAGGCCAGCCTGGGCTGCAGAGTAAGACTTTGCCTAAAAACCCTTCCCTCAAATGATTTCATTATGGAATATCCCACCAGTCAATATACACATGTATGTATTTACATGTAATTAACACAACATTTACTGTTCAGCTCGTCTACTCACATGAAAATATTCCTGGTGCCTTTGATGAAATAGACTTTTTATCAACTTCTTTGAATATTCTACACTTTCTTGTCCCATGCACAAAACTACCATAGATTTATTTTATTTTAATTTTTATCTCCTTAAAAAATCAGTGTACATTCCTTAGCAATTCATTGCTAAATTCTGTATGTTTTATATTTTTTTTGTGTGGATCATCTTATCTCTGGATGGAACTATGCATGTATAGGAATTTATGTCTAAGTCGGAGATGTGAATATATTTGGTTTGTTATTTGCTTCTGAGCAACAGGAACAAATCTTGAGCTTACAAAGACACTTGCTGGAAGGAACAAGTGTCTTTCTCAGACTCGGGGGGCAGCCAACAAGCAGACCTCAGGAAGGGTTGGTTTAGGACAGCTTTTGGGATTTCAGTACCAGAGCTGGTGAGTTTTTTCTGCAGTGCCACCGCCGGTTAACAACTCGAGCTGTTCTGATCCTTTATTAATTATTCAAGATGTAACATTACCAGAAACAACCCAATTGGTTCCATCTGCATGTGTTCTTCCTTGCATCAGAACAATCGTGTCCTGGGATTGGCAGTCTCTCAGACGTACATGAAGATGGTGGAAGATATTTTTCTAAAGGAAGGAGGCCTGGGCTTGCCTTCTCCTCCCTGAGTTAGTTGGGATAAGGAACCTCGGATACCACATTGGGTAAGTCCTCCTTAAAGAACTGGCTGAAGTTTTGCACATGGCCATTGATTTGCTATGTGAACAAAACCTTTTGCAAAGTGCTTACACTGTATATTGCATTAGGTACCAAGTTAGGTGCCAAGAAATCAAAGATGAACAAAATACGCCTGACTATAAGTATGAAGAAAGAAGAGTAAGTAGGCGTGGAGTCCTGTACTCAACCGTCTCTTTAGTCTTTGTAATGTTATAAGGACCCAGTTATCCCTATGGTCACTATACAGAGGAATCCCAGAGGTTAAATTTTCTCCCCAAGTGTCTTAGTTAGGGTTTCTATTGCTATGAAAAGACAGCACGGGGGCTGGAGAGATGGCTCAGAGGTTAAGAGCACTGCCTGCTCTTCCAGAGGTCCCGAGTTTGATTCCCAGCAACCACATGGTGGCTCACAACCATCTGTACTGAGATCTGGCGCCCTCCTCTGGTGTGTGGGCATACATCGAGGCAGAATGTTGTGCACATAATAAATGAATAAATCTTTAAAAAAAAAAAAGGCACCAGGAACATGACAACTCTTACAAAGGAAAGCATTTTAACTGGAGATGACTTACAGTTCAGAGGTTTAGTCTATTGTCATCATGACGGGAAGCGTGGTGGCATGCAAGGTAGACACGGTGCTAGGGAAGTAGCTGAGAGTTCTACATCCATATTGGCAGACTGCAGGAAGAGAGAGTGCCTCACTGGGCCTGGCCTGAGCATCTGAGACCCCAAAGCCCACTCCCAGTGACACATATCCTCAACAAAGCCACACCTACTCACTCCATCAAGGCTACAACTCCTAAAGATGCCTGCCACTCCCTATGGGCCAATAATTCAAACAAGCCTACGAGGGCCAGTCCTATTTGCAACACTACATCAAGTAAGGAGAGTCTGGAGGGAAGCCTAGGGTCCTGGCTTCAAGGCTAGTGGCCTTGCTATTGTGTTGAGCTTTAGGAGAGTCAGACACAGGGAGATGTTGGAGCTAGAAAAGTGGGCATTTGAATGCTGATAGGGAGTGTATCGGGGGCACCATGAAAGCAAGAAGCTCCTCCCAGGCTGAAGGGTTCAAAAAGGATGTGTTGGGAAGCAGTGATGGGTGCAAGTACTCAGAAGTAAGGACCATGGTGAGGGGGCTGCCTTTCCCTCTTCCCCCTTTCCTATGTTAATGTCTTACAGTTTACTATCAATGCATAGCAAAGCTCTGTTTCAAATTTTCATGTTTATCTTTTCACTGAGTAATAATTTCATTCAAGAAAAACCATTCTGGGTGGTAACGAGGGATCAGGATTTATTTACTTAAGATGTGGGCAAAGCCCTAATCAGAACCTCTATCATCATCTAAGCTGGCATTTCCCCCAATGTGCTTTGTGAAAACTCTTGCCTAAGGCTTTCAGATTTGGTTTGCTGGTTACAATAATAGACTTTGCCAATTGCCCAGGCTTTTGTGTGCATCTGTTGTGCGTTTAAAGTGGAACCTCATGGAAGATTTGGAGACTCGGGTCACAAAGGCAGTTTGAGAGCTGCATCCCTTCTTCAGACTCATGACAGGCCTCCGCCGCTTTGTGTGACCATTTTCAACACACTATTAAGGCTTTCTTATCTTAGTCATCACTTTCAGCTTTAGCTGTCATTATGGGGCCACGAAGTTGTGCTCTCTGGGGAAAACCCAGTTGGGATGTGTACTGATACGGCCAAAATGAAATAGGTTGATTTCTACACAGGCTACATAGGAGAAACCAGGAAACACTGAAATCAAGTCTGAAGGTTGAATGTTAAGGAAAGGTTAATTTGCAGGAAGCATCGGATGGGGCCATGGGACACAGTGCTGAATGGGGAAGCCGACTAGCACAATTTGCATAATTTAGATCCCTGTGTTAACTTCCACAATTAATTGTGAAACTTTGCTCTAAGCATTTATCACTCAAGTGTAACAGTTTTAGAAGAAAGGATGTATTATCTGAAGGGCTTGGACACAGCTTAGAAAGTCCTGGTCAATAGTTAGTGGGTTCCACTTTTGTCTTCCAAGAAAAGGATCTCTCTCTCTCTCTCTCTCTCTCTCTCTCTCTCTCTCTCTCTCTCTCTCTCTCTCTCTGTCTCTCTCTGGTTCTCCCTTTCCCTCCCCTTCCCTCCCTCTTCCTTCCCTCACCCCTCCCTCTCCCCCCCTCTCCCCCTTTCTCTCCATCTCTTTCTCCCTTTGGACAGATTCACGGAGGTAATTAGCAGGAAAGGAAGGAGCTGAAACTCTGGCTTTTATGATGTTGAACTTACTGGGTTTTACTAGAGAGGCACACAGCCTGCATCATGCTCTTCCACGTTATGGAAACCCTTTTGCAGAACACAGGATTTCAAATGGAAATTTAAGGGGCAGAATATTTCCATTTTCATAAGCAACTTGTGACATTGGGAGCTACTTCTCTGGAGGCTCTTGAGGAGAGTTATATATTTTAAACAATACCTACAACCCACACTCCTGACATTCTGTTGAACAGATTTCTTGTCTTCACAACGACAAATAGAAACAGAGGGGTAGAAAACTCAGCAATCCTTACGATTTCTATTAACTCAGGCGAGGCACTGACCTTCAACTGGTTCCCTGTTCTTTCTGCTGCCTCCACCAGTTGCATGTTCTTAATATTGCAGCATAAATGAGTCTAATTAGGAACATACATCTCGGGCTGAAGAAAATCATTTACTGCTCTCCATGAACACTAAATTTAAAAGAAATGGAACAACATAGAGCAGGGTCAAATTCTTCCCCAATCCTTCCTCCATCCCGTCCTCCCTTCTTCAATTCCCCCCTTCTCACTCATTATTCTCCACTCTCTGACCACAATAATTGTTCTGACTCAGTATTTCAGTATCCCTACACGATATCTTGCTTGTCAGGTTTTCATCTCAGCTATTCTTCCCACGAATTTCTTTTTGTGTGCCCTACAGATAATGTAAAGCAGATATTCCCTGAAATTTATTTCTAGTTTGTGTAGTAGATTATTTCCAGAAGTTAAGTCCTTTCTTTTGTTCTGAAATAATTTTTGCCTCCTGACTTATGTTGATCTACCCGTCCACCAACTAATCATCTGCCTACCCTATCTATCAATCTATGCATCCATACAGTCTCTAATCCATCCATCCACCACCCACCTACCCACCCACTTATCCATCTGTCCACTCACCCACCAACCCACCTACCCACTCACCTACCTATCCATCCACCTACCCATCCCTTGATGCATCCACCCACCCACTCATAATAATGACGTATCAAGAGTGGATATACTCAGAAAATATTTGCTATTGCACAGGGAGTATAATTTACCCTTTCCATTCATACAAGAATCTGGAAAGATTTATTTAATTTTAAACAGAATATATATGGTGTATTCCTTTAAAAAATATATGGGAGCTGATGAGATGGGCCAGTGGGTAAGGACATTTGCCACTAAGCCTGATGACCCGAGTTCAATTCCCTGAACTCACATGGTGGAAGAAAAGAATAACAGCCAGTAAACAGTCCTCGGACGGTCACTTGTACACAGAGGGGGGGGAGGGAGGGAGAGACAGAGAGACAGAGAGAGAGAGATTATGAATACTGGGGATATCATCTGTTTCTATTGGCATACCCATCTTGAGGAGGTATTTAGAAGTATGTTTCTTCTATTTCCTTTTCGAAGATTGAGTTCTCTATTGGGAAAGTCAGGAGCCAGTTTATAACTGTTCATAATACACAGTCCGAAGTCAGAAAAGATCCACATGGAGAAGGCTGTGCGTACTTAGGGAATGATCACACTGAGCAAGGAAAATTTGCTAAAGAAATAATCTAAGCTTTAAAAACAAGTTGTGTTTGAAGAAAATTGGAGAGGAGGATGAAGGTTGATACCATAGAGGTTTGGCTGTTTTCTCCACCGTTCCTGGGGGCTCTGTATGTATACCAACCCATCTAATCCCTATAGAAACCTATGGTGAATCCCTAATAATATATTATTCTGTAAATAAATCACATGCAGAATAGCAAAGTTAAGTGGGAACAAAACTGTTAACTGACACAGTCAAAATATGAACACGCCCCACGGCTATAGGGCAGGTGCTCTTAACCGTCATGTAGTAGACTCTGCCTATGGGGTGGGAGGAAAGAAAAGGCTGGGTGGGAAAGGCATGTGGAAGAACCAACCATGAAGGCATGAAGGACAGAATACTAACACTCTACATTTCAATGAAGACATGAATTTATTCAAAGGGAAATAAAATTTCTCTCCTGTTTGCCTGCTTCAGCAAAGAGATATTTGATTATTATTCTTCATGAATTCTGCCTGGGGGAATGACAGCAATGGGTTAATTCTTTTCCTTTGGGCTAAGTTTGTCCCCCCCAGTAAAAATAATATTAATACAGAGTTCAGATCCTATGATTTATTGCCTGTTTGAAAATCCTTTTCGTCACTGTATATTTTACCAGTAAATATTTAATCTTTGGCACCAAATGCCACCTCGTGTATTAACTGTGGACTTCATATTTTATATTAAACTAAATTCTAAAATATTCTATGAAGAGAAAGACTTTTCATATCAATAGTCCACGGACAGACTGTGTCAAAAGCAATCCAAAATAATACCTCTTGGTCATGGTGCCCTTTCGACAAGCATGCTTGATAATTGTAAAAGCAAACGTCCCCTCTCTGTCTTGTCTGTGTTCGATTACACTTGCTGTACAGTCCCCAGCTCTTATCCTAAACAGTCGCCTTGTGCCCAAAGACATGACCAAGGATAAATAGCCTGGCTGGAGACTTCAAGCTTTTGCATGGGTGGCCTCGTCCAACTGACGATTTTCTTTTCCTGTCTTTGAGGCTATGGTTTCAAAAACTTAAAACCACCAGACCCAGAAAGATAAATCTCTCTCAGTTTGCTTCAGAAAATCTAAACCCAATAAAATCCACGTTGGTGGTTTCTGGAGAGTGCTATTCATCTGTCTCTCAGGGACAGGCCTTCGGGCTCTCCCTCTTGCTCCAGTTCTTGCTCTCTGCTCTTCGAGGGCTGGAGTTTCCCTCTTTTGTGATCCTAAACCATCACTCCCTGCTTCGTCTCCTCCCTGCTCTTGCAACACCCTCTACTTAAAAACACTCTGTACCTTCCTAGTCTGTTCATGCCATTGCCTTTGGCAAAAGGCTTTTCCCTCCCGTGCTCCCCCTGGTTATCAGAAACATAACCAGTTTAAAAGTCTGACTCAAATGAACTTGATTTCAGAACTTAGCATAGAAAGTTTGCCTTGCATGAAGCCTACCCTGACTCCAGGAATACGTGATTCCATGCAGTATCCTTAATTGTCACCATCAACAACTCATTAATAGCCAAGCTTCTTATTACAGTCATTTTTATTTTCTTCTAATTTATTAGAAACATTCAATTGAATATTTCAGGGAAATTGGAGAAAGGTTAAAGGAATAAAGACACTCAAGATGAAGTGAAGATGTTAATGGTTTCAAGGTTAAATACATATATCAGATACCATCAAATTATAAAGTTTACATGCATTCCATATGACACCTCAAAAAAAAAACCAATAGCACAACTAAACAGAAAGAGAGCAAAAATGTATTAAAGAAATCATTAGCAGAGAATGGTGTATGTGCGTGCCTGGCAACACGTGAGAGCCTGCTGCCAACTATGAACTATGCTAAAGAATTGTCACTGGCTATTGCTACTTTATTCCTTACTTTTCTTACCATGACTTACTTTGCTGTGACAAAATATCTGACAAGAAGTGGTTGAAGGGAATAGAGTTTGATTTTGGCTTACAGTTTGAGGGTCTACAATCCACCATGGCAGGAAAAATACGGCATGAGAAAGCATGGTGGCAGGAGTGAAGCTGCTGGTTGTGTTGCATGTGCAGTTGCAGACACTGAACAGGAAGTGGAGCAGGGCTATTACACCCCAAGTCTTGCCCTTAGCGACCCATTTCCTTCAGCAAGGCTCCACCTCTGAAAGGTTTCACAACCTTCCCAAATAGTGCCAAAAGTCACAGAGTGAGGGTTCAGACCCGTGAGTCTATGGGGACAATTTCACATTCAGCTCTAGCAGGGCCATCACTGTGCAAAGCAGGAGATGTGGGACACAGGTGTACTTCGCTGATAAGATGGATTAATGGAAATGCTAATATCCCTGTGACACACGCTGACTAATGCCCTCAGCCAGCTAGCTAGGACTCAAACTTCTAGAGTACTTTCTAGTCAACTTGTACAAATCTGCTTGGGGGGAAATTATTTGCTTATCAAAAAGGCTGAACTTTGCTTTCTTAATAAATGACATTAAGGTTTGGGTTTGCTTTGGGGAACAAAAATTGGAGCTTGGGCAGAGTGCTTAGAACTGCATTATTTGGGAATTAGAGATGAGGTAAAACTTGGGCCAAAGGAATCAAACTAAAAGGAGGAAATGTCAACTTTCTTATTATAAAATTGCTAAATAAATTTATTCTATTTGCTTTCAGTCAAAATTAAAATTAATAATACTTTTTGAAATTCTTCACTCACACAACTTCACCTGCAGTGATGAACTATAAAATGGAGTTTCTATGACAACATATTCTGGTTATCTTAAATTCGGCTTGGTGCTAATGAGGTTAGCACTGTTTGATTAGCTTCTGGCCTATGACTCCTGAGGTTCAGGAATATTTGCTCAGTACCTGAGAATTCCTTTGTCTGGTTTGAGGATGTCAGCACAGTGGGGAACCTGATCTCATGCCATAACAAACATCTGTTGCGTTTATGGGCTACCATCTCCCTGAGACTAACATGGCAGGACCAGAGAGATATAGAGAGGAAGCAAAGTATGATGTTCCCTCCTTGGAGTCAGCAGACAGATAGAGACAAATCTTAGGAGATGCCATTCAGGACCTGAAGAAGCTATTTCTGGGGAGGTCTTTATTGGCCAAGCATCCCAGAGAGACTGTTAACAAGCTTAGTTTGTTTGCAAGGAGCAAGACCAAGGATTGTGGCTGCAATGCCACGGTCAGGGCAGAAAATGAGGTCATGGCAGAAAACTTCCCTTTATTTTCTCCTTTCCCCTTAATGCTGTTCCAGTGTCTGACATATCCAGAAGCAGCTAGCTAAGAGCCAGACCGTATGACTACCCTCACTCCAACTGGTAAATCATAAAGGAGAAAGAAGAGCCGTTTGTGTAATAACATAGGGCAGTTTTCATAGGAAAGCCTTGGCTCTCAGAAGGTTGTATAGGGTCACTTAAGCAACTGGGAGAACTAACTAGATATTCTAGCACCAAGCCAAGATATCCTTGACAGCCACTATCTGGGATGTAAAGTGAAAAGTGAGTTTGACACAGCACAGGGGACAGTGACAGAGAAAACACCAACCAGTTCAACATAGCATCTCCAAAGATGTGAATCACTAATGACTGAGCTGCCTATATAAAACACACACAGACACACACAAACACACACACACACACACATAGACACACACAGACACACACAAAGAGAGGGGGAGGGGAGGAAAAGAGAGAGAGAGAGAATGTAAATGCTCATAGTTTCTCTCTAAACTATCTAATTTATAAGCCAACCTGCCTAAAGAAAAAAAAAACTAGGTCTATAAAGTTTCTTGCTCCATCTGATCATAATCTTTCCCTGAGTAAATCCATGAAGTAATCTCCTGCTTCCAATCACGTGGGTTTGTACTTTTGACTCATCTTTCCGTTTACAACCCTATTCAGTCATTAGATCCAACGCTTGGTACAAATGTCCCTGGATATGACCTTCTGATTCCCTCTTCAAATATGATTCATAGAGTCCCTCTAGTGCCAGAGCCTTCAATCAACCTGGGTCAACACCTCACTGATTGGTCTTGACACCTGGTCTTACAGGAATCAGCAGCTCCCTGGCTGACAAGGGTCTTATTAATTTTGATCCAGACCTTGTCTGAGGAGTTATACAGTGTCAGAACATAGAGAGCGTTGCTTTTTACCAATGAAAGAGCTGTTACTTTTGTTCTTACATCTCAAGTTCCTGAGTTTGATGACATCCTCAAATGTGACAACGGAATTCTCAGGCACTAAGCAAGGACATTTCCTAAGCTGAAGCCAGGAATAGTTTTCTCTAGGAGCCCCAGTAACAACGTCTTCCTCAATTGACTTCCTTCGCACATTTCTTCTCTCACATTGACAAGACTGAGTGGGTCACACATTTGAGTTTGGATTGTCCTTGAGACATAACCCATGGGGGTACTGCACGATTCCCTAATAATTCTCTGATGTATTGGTCAGTTGCTTGGTTCTTTTATTTGTATTTAGTCTCAAGTCTTAGCTAGCAAGTAAAACCAAACTTGATTTTTGTTAAAGGTGATTGAATTGATTTTGCCTCATTGGCACCGGTGAGCTAAACAGTTTTTTTTTTTTTTACTTACACATAATTTGGGAGTTTCAGATTATCCAAGAATCTAGAGAATCTGACCTAAGCATACTTTAAGTGAATACCCTCTAAACTCAGACAAGTGTAAGTTTATGCGCACAAGCCAGTTTCCCCAGTGATTTTAGAGTCACTTACACATGGGTGCTTCCCTGCTCTATCCGAGCAATGCACAGTGACCGGAGTCATCATCTCAGAATCCGAGGTATTCTTTAGAGGCAAAAGTCACTGCTCACAAATCTATAATATAGTATTTTGAGAACAGTCATTTAACAAGTCTGAGGACCATTCACTGTTTTTTTTTTTTTTTTTTGACCTTGCCTAAATTTGTGAGGCTGGCCCCTAGCAAGTTGCATCAGCTCTCTGTCTCAGGCCCAAGATTTCCAAGACAGACTGGGTTAACATCCTCTCTAAAGATTTAGCTCTGATATACCTCAATGAAATGAAAATAGGAAACTCATTTTCCCTGATCATGTCCTATTGTATTAAGGACATTTTTTTACCCTTTGAATGCAGGCTGAAGTGTCTTTACAAAGCGGGGCAAAGCCAGACTCTCTAGGCCTCTCTACCTTAGGGCAAGAGATCAACCCCACGTGCTAGCAAAGCTAGAAGCATGAGAGCAGGAAGAATTTGATGAAGATGCACAAAATGCTGATATCTGCTGTCAATGACTAATCTCTGTGGATAACTTCCCTTCCCTTTGCTCAACTGACTTGTGCTCCACACTGAAGGCTGCTGGGGAACCAGTCAACAGATGGGCTGATACAGCGTGTAGAGGAAGAAGAGACTTCAGCAACACATTCGTTTCAGAACCAGACTGACTGTGAGCACAAAGAGAAGTGACCTGGGCCCTCTGCAGAGGCTGTTGAGACTGACAAGGCTCTGGATGGAGGCTGAGGAGTGTCTGTATGGGGCTGATTGACAGCAGTCAGAAAGACAGCATGACCAACGGAGCACCTGCCTTCCTCTGATGCCTGGGGTGTCTGTTACGGACATGGACGGCAGACTTTCCGTACACTTCTCATGGTTTCTAGTTAGGGATCCAACTGTGTGAGCATTTGGTACGAGCTGATTTCTGACTGGAGCCTGTCCAGCTCTGTTGGGGATGGGGAGAAGCTGATTGTGGCGAAGAACTCACTTAGCTCTAAGTTAGAATTGTGTGGTTACTGCACCATCTCCAGCACATGTGACCTTGAGAGCATAGCATTCTCATCTTTACATCACAAAGTAGAAAGCGTGATAAAGAATTTGAAGCAAGTATTAACAGAAGCTATTTTTAATGTGAATAAACCCCTCTTTTGAATAGTAAAGGGCAGATCTAATTTCGAGTGGTCTTTCTAACATCTCTAATTTCCACTTTTCTACTCAGTACCTCTTATATCAATATGGTATCTTCAAGAGCTGGGGCAATTTTCTGTTAGCTTTGACCTTCTGTGTAATTAACTTAACCTGGTTCACAATGCTTTTAGTTTCTGCATGAATACAGTGTTACAGGTCACATCAAAGGCAATGATTTGTTTATCAGTTTCAAGCTAACAACAAGGTCAGGTCTCCTAACCTGTCAATAGTGATATACATTCAAAAGCCAGATGATTTCTTCTCCTATTACTGTGATAAAATACCTTGACAAAGGTGACTTATGGAAGAGTTTATTTTGTCTCACAGTTCAAGGCCCAGTCCGTCATGGAGGACCTGAAAAGTTTGTCATGGAGGACTTGAAGTTACAGTTCATCATCGTCATGGGAGGACTTGAAGGTCCAGTCTATCATAGAGAACTTGAAGTTACAGTCTGTAATGGAGGACTTGGAGGTTCAGTCTATTATAGAGGACTTGAAGCTACAGTCTGTCATGGAGGCTTGAAGATCCAGTCCATCATGGAGGCCTTGGAGGTCCTCCGTCTTGGCGGGAAAGTTAGGCAGCGGGAGCTTGAAGTAGTTCATCATATCATACCCACAGTGGCAGTAAAGTCGAGGGGCATAAGTATAGGGATCGGTTCACTTTCTCCTTTCTACACAGCTCAGAATTCCAGCCTAGAGAATGGTGCTATCCTCAGTGGGCAAGTCACCTCACCTCCATCAATGCAATCAAGGTAATCCCACAGTCACACCCAAAAGCCCATCTTCCAGATAATTCTAGATTCTGTCAAGTTGGTTAATAATGAACACTAACAACATGTTTTCTAGCAGAGGAATCTGAAAGACATTTTATTTACTTTTATGTTTGTTTTTTTCAAAATAGGATTTTTCTTTATAACCCTAGCCCTGGCCATCCTTGGATTCTCTTTGTAGACCAGGCTAGCTTCAAACTCACAAAGATCCACCTGCCTCTGCCTCCCAAGTGCTGGGGTTAAAAGTGTGTGTCACCACCACTCGGCAGGAAACTATTACTTTTTATCTGTCAAAAAAGTACCTGATAGTACCAGAAAAAACCAAAGTAACGCTGCCAGGCTGACATCTCTCTGTATGTTCCTGTTCCACCCTCCAAGAGTTCCAAGCTTACACTCTGTGAAGGCATGCAAAATATCTTTTATTAACAGAAAGCATCAGGAAAGTGTCATCTTTCCGTCTCTCTCATGACCAACTGTATATAAATCAGCCTGCTTTCTTAATAATCTCCAAACACTCAGCCATCATTAATAAAATTATATGATTCATTAGGGAAACCGCAGAGTTGTGCTCTAAAGCAACTCAATAATGTCCTGTGTCTTAAAGAGAATATTTAGGTGTGGGCTTAGTAACTGATGAGCTTTGCCATGCATTTGCCGTCTTTAATCACTCTGGTTAGTAAGTGATTCTGCGCAATGTTACTGAAGAGTCTGAGAGAAGACACTGAAGTCCTCAGCAATGGCAAGTGAAATTGCAGAGGCAACGGTCACAGGTGCTGGATGCTGAGCTTGAGATCCAGAAATGCTCTCCTACTGGTCCCTCCACATGAAGACTGAGGAACTGTCCTTTCGGCGGTGTGTGATGGGCAGGAAAATTTGTACTCTTAATTCATGTCACGAACTCATCTGAATCAGTCTGTGGGGAAGGAATCCATCTTGGAGGTGAAGCATGAAGACTTTATGTGAGAGCAGACAAGCATGGCGAGAGATCTTCAAGGCCGTACTAGTACTAAGTGGCCCAGTTCTGGCCAGAGCAGGGTTTTCCAGGCCATTACTTCATCTGTGGTACTTGCTGATTTCCCACTTCACAGAGGCAGTTCTTAACGCTGAATAGATTAATGTTTTAAATGTAGGAGATGTGGCTAACAGTAGCTAAATGCCGACATTGAGAAGCTGAGTTTGTGTGACTCTCTTAAAGAACTTCAAGTAAGATTTTAAATCTTTTAAACTCTAAGTTTCCCTTCTGTAAAGGTGGAAATTGAGAATTTAGCAAGATCATGCATACATAATGCCAAGCCCAGTCTGACGTGCATTTTCTCTTTCAAGATGGTTTTCGTGTGCTGGTCACTGGCCATTCAGGACAGCTTGATGCCCTGTGCCTTTGTTTTAAAGTCCCAAGGGTTTATCATCTCATAATTAAATACCTCGACACCACTCACTTGGCTTTCTTTCTTGTTTTTTGTGTTAATTTTCTTTTTACTCATTGTCCAGTCGTCATCAACTTGTTCTCACGGAAAATTCCAAAGGGGCTGAAGCGCTACGAAGCCATTACAGACCTAACAGCAAAGGAGTAGTGAGGACTGGTTTATTTCGACCTTTGCCAGTCCAGTCCCTGTGCAGGAAGAGGGGCTGTCCACCTGATTTAGTTCAGTGGGCAGAAACTCCCTTTTTCTCACGTGGACAAAGTTCTTGCATTGTGTCTACAGGCATTTAAGCATTTGGCTGTAAGTCTTCCTTCTTTTCCAGGCCTTCTTCTTATGCCAGTCCTAAGAATGCTACTTATCTTGTTCCTCTCTCTGTCTCTGGAGCTCCTCTGACAGTCCATCATCTAAATCCTGTCCTGCCGTGTTCAAAATTTCCCTTGTTTTCCACTTCAGGCCCACATTTCCCGTGCTATGGCAAGTTTTCTTTTTTCTTTTTTTTAAACCTTGCCCACTGCCTTTTTTTGCCACCCTGCTTTCAGCCACAGTGACACATGATCATCAATCTTAACACAATTCCATTTCTCCCTTCTTCATGGGTTTCCTCTCCTTGGTAGGGCGGCAAGACACTTTCTTTGAAAACAACTTCTGGAACATCTCAGTCCTTTGGTTCTGCTTGGATCAGAACAGCCAGTCATTTCCTTGTGGTCCTTGGTGGTTTGGGGGTTCTGGCATCACTGGGGATGATGGCATCTCACTCAGAAATGTTTGCTATGAGGCATGGCAAAGCCACTTTCTCTTTCTCCCAGCCAACAGCAAAACATGCCTGCGTTCCTGTGACATTGTTATATTTGGGACAGATCCTTTTAGAAGAATTTTCCAACTAGCTTTACAGCCATGTTCCTTCTCCGCACTTTGTTTAACCAAGACTTGAATTCCCTTTGCTGTCAGAAGTCTTGTGGCCCCTTTACGCCACAGCTTCACATTCTCTGGTGTTTTCTGGATTCACCCTGAATACTTAAAACCAGCTTGGCTTTTCTTACACAGCTCTTCTGTGTCCAGCATCCTGATTTTCATTGACCTGGCTCTTGAGTCCTCCCACAAAACCTTAGTTGGTACCATGGTGCCTGGAAGGAGCATTAAGTGGGTGCTGTATAACTGTGTGACCTCAGGCAGGCTACACCAGTGTTTGGGTCTTTACTTTTTCTCTGCTAGACACATAGGCTGGATCCAATTATGTTTGAGGGGCCCTTCCTACTGGGGAAGCATGCTGTGAAGTGTGGGGACTTTCAAAAGCCCTGGAATGCATTGCTCACTGGAAAATTAGTTGAATCAGTGTGTGATAGTCTGTGATAACAATTTTGATTTTCTGACCCAATAGACTGATTTCTTTCTTCAACATTTTTGGTAATACCATCTTAAGATAGATTTCATGAGTTTACGAGCGTCCCTTGCTACCGTTTCTAGCCCTTTCTTATTCATCACGTCATCACCAACCACTGAGCAAGCATTTTGAAGCAGTCATTCATAGTCTAATTTCTTTTCAGATCATATAAATCTTTTACTTAAAAAAGTTGTTTACTCATTCATTCATTAATTTGTTCATTAGATGATTATATTAGATACTATCTGCAGCCTCCAGAAATTTATGCTTAAACTAGTTTAAATTTAGTACTTATACACTGTTTAGAGATGGCGGTTTTGCCTGAACTTGCCAGTATTGTTTTAGAAAGTAAGAAAATAAAAAACCCAGAACTTATAAAAACATTTATTCAATTTGGAAGTAAGTCTCTAAGGGTGGCTGTGGATCCCTATGGAAATGTTTTGACTCAGCTCCCTGACTTTAACACATGGGGTTCATTTAAATCTCTACTGTTAATACCTTAAGAATGTTATATTTTGGTATTGCTATCATGAGAGATGGGCCAACTAGGGTGTGATTCTCAGAGTACATAAAAATAAGGCAGGCACTTTTTGGGTAGATTGTTCATCTTCCTTGTAAGGCATTCAGTAGGAAATAGATATAAAAATTTATATTGAAGGGAAAACCTCATAATCATGGTCTTCTGTCTTGGTCAGTGTCCATTGTTGTGAAGAGACACCATGACCAAGGCAACTTGTTGTTGTTTTTTTCTTTTTTTAAATTGGGGCTGGCTTATGGTTTCAGAGCATTAGTTTATTATCCTCATAGCAGAAGCAAGGCAGAACACAGGCAGACATGTTGCTGATGAAGTAGCCGAGAGTTAGACATCTGGATCCACAGGCAGCAGGAAGTGAGAATCACTAGGCTTGGCTTGGGCTTTTGAAACCTCAAAGCCCACCTCCAGTGACACACGTCCTTCAACAAGGCCACACCTCCTAATTCTTTCAAATAGTGCCACTCCCTGATGCCTAAGCATTCAGATGTATAAACCTATGGGGGCCATTCTCCTTCAAACTACCACACCATCTAAGGCTTAGTATCTTACAACATGCATGTAGCTGAATGTGGAGGCTGTAAAAAATTGGCAGTGATGAAAAGTTTCTGAGCATGAGAAATTAATTTAAAGCTAATCACATAATGAATCTAAGGTGCTTCTAGTATCATGTGCCTGGACTGTATCACATGACTTCACTCCAGACTTGCTTCTAAATACATAACATAGTCACTTTGCACACAGTGTCATTTTTGCACATAGCATCACACCACATAGCACCAACAGAGACTGCCTGAAATACCTAGATCATCTTCGAGACTATTATAAACTGCAGAGTTGTTGCTACTCAAGCAACACTTTCTGGTCCTATGGCAACATAATCAATTGATAATTGCAAATAAAGACTTTATTTGTCTATCTTTGGATTGTGCCGTTAGAAAGCTTTTATGTTTGTTTGTTCTGTTTTATTTTTAAAGTCTGAGTTGTTGCCTTGAATCTCATTATAAAGTCATGGAATGAGTTTTGGCATGGAATTAGGTTTCTGAAAGAGCCCTATCATATTTTTATTTTATACTGTATGTTTATGGGAAACAAATTTTCAGCATTGGTAATCGTAAAGTTGAAATATCAATCAACTCTGAAAACCATTGAAGATGCTGAATATCCCACAGCACCACATATCCAGGCATGTTTTAATTGTTCATGTAAAAATAAAGAGGCACATTTATATCATTAGTACACCAATTTCCTTCCATCTTTAAAACCTGCAACAATTATGTGCACGACAGAATTGTTTTGAAACAAATTTCTTTGTTATCTGTTATCAGTAAATATCTGATCTGAAGACATACTTCATACACTTATGTCCCCAGGGTCATGTGCGTATTTTGCCCAGTGAAGGAGGCTATTGAGTGGAATGTGTTCAAGAAAGCCTGATATAAGGCCCTGCAGCCTGACGGAGGGGGAACGAAGCCACTTAGGCTTGTCATCTGCAGAGCGCTGGCCAACCGGTGTGGGGTTCTTTAGACAGAATATGACCCATGAGTCTCCATGCATCACTTAATCCAGAAGACTTACTTCCCACTTTGGAAAATAGAAGAGCTATCAGGTTGGTAGCCTGTTGACGTCATAGACTTTGAGAGTCAGACGTGACCTTTACGAGGCAGCACCACACGCTTGCTTTAGGGTACTGTAACTTTAACATGGAAGCAAAGAACTCAGTCTAGAGACAAATGAAATCATATAAGCTGAGAGACATCAGGGGGAAACGACCCTTGCCTCACAGAGCATCAGACTACAGCCGTAGGATAAGAGCAGCCTTAAGCCACGCGGCCTTTCTTCCATCCTCCCCGGCCCCATCTTCATCTTACCAGCTTCTCAGGTTGGCATTTCTGTCATCGTGCCCCGCCCCCACGCCCACATGCACGCACGCATGCATACACACACGCACACATACTTTGCTGGCTTCTGACCCTGAGCCTCATTCCATCTCTTGTCTCGGGCTGGACCGTTCTCTTTGTTTCTAGTCTTGGCTGTACAGCTCACTGTTCCTATAGAAGAGACCCCAGGCAGCAGTGGCTTTCTGTGGAGTTGTGGGAATCCTTCCCGGGTATTCACCTCATCCCGACTTTCAAATGCTTGGAGAGACAGGGCTATTACCCCTCCTTAACATACTCGGTCCTATGGGCCTGATTTGGTGGAGTTATTTGGCAATATTTTTTGACAGAATAGCAGATGCCTAACCAGAGCAATTTGGTTTCAGCCAGATAATAATCCCAGGCTACCCAGGGCCTCACAATGCCTGCCTGTGGAAAGGAAAAGGCATTTTGGGAGTGACATTTGATCCCTCCCATATACTCAAAATACAAAGGAGTCTAAGTGTTGACCAGTTTTAGGTTACTTACAGACAAGCTTTCCACTTCAGTGATTTCAGAAATTGGGTGGTTTGTTCTTTGTCTCATAAAGAATTCATTTTTAAGATGCTGATGGTCTCGGTGCTGGCTTGTGGCCAGCTCCAGGAAGTGTGGTTCACGAGCCATCAAGGCCTGCGCATACTCGGCATTCCTTCGGTAATGCAATTCTGAACCCAAATCGATTCCAGAAGTCTGATCTTCTGAGAGGGGCCAGCACACCAGGCTTGTTGAACAGCCCCCTCCGGACCTCCCTGCCCACAGCCTCCATCAGCCGGAAAGTGTTGAACAGCCAATCACGGAGCGAAGCGCGGCATTTGGGGAGTGCAACCTTACAGGGATCTGAACAAGTTGATGAGTTTGGCAGCTTATGTTTGAAGAATTTGTTTCATGTTTTGGATAAAGTCTGAGAAATTATCCTTCAAAATTCCTTAGATTTAGTAACATGCCATTGCACCGTGTTTAATGCGGTGAGTTTTCTTTCTTTCTCCTCCCCCCCCCCCTTTTCTTTTCTTTCTCTCTCTCTCACTTTTTTTTAAGGTTAAAAGCCGCCTTCCCTTTTAAGTATAAGTAATCCATCCAAATCCCGCCTAAGGGAACAAAAGGGATGTTGGTGATTTTCTCTTTCACAAAATGCAGAGACTTCCTCTCTGTCCGCTCCAAGCACCGGTCTCCGAACTGAAGGGAAATTACTCTCCTCTCCACTGAGGAGATTATGCAAAACGAGAAGGTAAAGCCAATTGCCACGACACAAATACCAGCTTAATTCCATGCCTGGCAGACTCTTGTGCCTTTTCTTTCCAGATGTGGGTGCATATCCACATCTGTCTTTTTTATTTTTTTTTTTTTTTTTTTTTTTTTTTTTTTAAGGAAATAACTTCTATTAGCTGGTACGGGATTTTTGAGAGTTCACATGGCATAGAAACTTCACAAGGGCTGCAGTGACCTTCAACCCCATATCCTAGACCTGACTAAATCTTCTCTTCCTCCTAAAGACTGAGCCATTTCCCTAACGACCTGACTGGGGCCCCCCAAAAGCAACACTTACTTTGCTTTGTGGTCTTCCCTCCTGATGGTCTGGGGCAGGCTTCTATTCAGGTCTCCTTCACCCCCTTTTTACATAGGCACATAGCTAGTAAGGAGAATTTGCTTCTCTTTGAGAGACAAGGTGGCTTAAATCTCTTCTGTTTTGTCCCCAGCTGCTGGAAGAAGAGCTAGTGATCTGTTGTGTGCTTCTGGGGAATGTCTCAATGGTTCATGCCAGGACTTCTGCAAGGCAGGGGAATTTGAAATCTGTCATAGGAACCTTTTGGAGCTGGACTAATGGGAGCAAAAACCTGGCAATCCAAGAGGACTCAGTCTTTTTTTTTTTTTTTTTTTTTTTGTTGAAGGCAAATTTAGTTCTCTGTACTATTTTTCTGGGATCAATTTCAAGTCAATATGCAATTCTTCAGAGCCGACACAAATGTGTGGACAGGAGCAATAGGTGGTACCTGGAGGCCAGTACGGGGTACCTATTGGTCTCCTAGATTATTTGAAATATTGATTCTCACATTTGTGAGTTAATGAATTTATAATACTGGCTGAATTTCTACTCTGCCATAGACATTGTACGTGGCTTGGGGGAGAGTTATAAATCTGAATTGCTTGAGTGCTGAAGAAAGGCCTGTCGTATGCTGTGGCCTGGGCCACAGCGCGGCACTCTGTCTATTTGAGAGAACACACACAAAAGTAAAAATTTGCAGGCTTTGAAGTCCACAAGCATTAGGAGAGCGAGTCAGCTGGGGGACCCAAAATGACTTACACACACTCACGCACACTTGCATGAGCACACGCACGTGGCTTACATTAGATATAAATTTCACGGTTTTTCTCCCAAGATAGTTGGAAGCTAGAAAGAAAGCTTCCTACGTCAATAAGTCTGGGCCGCTTTAAAGTCTTCCTGGGAACTTCTCACTTCTACTTAACCATCTGAGATGTAGGCTTTTTGTTCCAATCTCACCTAGCCAACAGCAGGCCTGATAGAATGCTAGCACTTCATTGGGTATAAAGGTGTCACATGGCCAGCTGCAGTTACAAAGGAAGCTGGGAAATGAAGTCTGCAGTAGGAATTGTATTTCTAAGAAAGAAGCTACTGCGTCTGGCTCAGGAAGTCTCATTTGTGACACTCACTAACTCTAAGCACCTCAAGAAAATAAGTTATTTGAACTTCAATATTTTTTATCTTAAATTAAGATTATATTCTCCTGCATGGCTATTGTAATGTCACACGTTTATAATGGCTGACACAAAGGCTGGACTGTATTTACAGCAGCAGTTGCTCTCTTCACAAGGTACAATCGAGGGACCAAATTGACAGTATGAGACCCACCCATCGGGAACACCAGGAAAAGTAGGTGTCATCACTAACAGCTGGAATGCATGGCGAAATGCATGAAGATTTCATTTAGGTGAAAACCCCACATCTCAGCCGACAACACTGTACAGTTGTTTCTTATATACCTTTGCATCTCTTCCTTTGGGATCTGGGCCTCAGTTCACGTCTCTGCGTGACTCTCCAGTGGATGTCTCTGCTTTTCCATCCTTCTCTTCCATTGCCCTTCCCAAAGCCCATTTTATGGAGAACCGAGGCTAGTACAATAGACATCGTGTCTGTGGCTAAGGCAATTCTTAACAGCTTAACCCAGAGAATCTAAAAGATTAGACACTCCTGTGTTTAGCTTTCTGGCCTCTTTTCTGAGTTGTTCAGTTTTGACCTTGCCTTTTCCTTTCTCTCACTGGAGACAGAACAAAATGTGTTGTTGTTACTGTTATTGTTGCATTGTCCATTTGTTTGTTGTCTGAGACAGAGTCTCAGGTAGCCCAGGCTTTCCTAGAGCTGGCAGGCTGGCCCCAGATCCTGGCAGTGCTCCCCTGTCTCTCAGGTATTGTGACTATAGAAGTGAACCACCGTGTCCTCGTTCCAGTGTTTTAAAATGCTATTGCTTATTTTTCATATTTATGTATGATCCATTTTTAGTTAGTTATTGTTTTTGTAGTATTGTGGACACTGTGGACCTTATACATCTGAGACAAGTGTTCTACCGTTGAACCTCTTCTCTAATCTGCGTTGACTGAGTTAAGCTCTTGCTTCCTGACCTATTAGAAGCATAACCACTGCTTCTGCACGTCCTTTTGATGGTGCAGACACATTTAAGTTAGCTATATTGTCTTTGAGAATTGGCCATTTATGACTGTAAAATGTCTTTAATTGTTTCTGGCAATTTTCTTTGTTTTGAAGCATATCTTGACTGATATATAGACACGTAAGCATTCTTTTGATTAGTGTTTGTTTGATATTTCCCCTGCCCTTCTTCTTAATTTTCTTTTTTTCCTTGCTAGTACTGTGCATGTGTGTGTGGTGTGTGTGTGTCTATTTTGTGTGCATGTATGTGTTTGCATGTGAACACATATATGTTTGGGGTGGTGGGAGTGCACACATGTGGATGAGTATGTATATGGAGGTCTAGAGTGATATGGAGATCATCCTCAGCTGGTTTTCTACCTTAGCTCATAAGAATATGTCTTTCAGTCAACCCCAGATCTTGCCTGGCTAATCTTGTTAGCCAGCTTGTTCTAGATCTTCTGAGACTGGGATTACAGTAAGGCTCCCATGCACTGCGGTCCTCATACTTGCTGAAGTCTCACCATCTGGTCCCTTTTCTTTAATTTTTAATCTACTAAAATAATTAGGCTTGAAGGTCTTCTTTGATGACAAGAATATAGTTGGATTATAGATGTTCCTCCTCTTACTTTATTTTGCTATTTTACCTTTTAACTGCATCTCTATAAAACATGTGTGCACGCATGAGAGAGCGCACGTGTGTGTGTGTGTGTGTGTGTGTGTGTGTGTGTGGTGCTGGGGATGCCACCCAAAGCCTTGGACGTGCTAGGCAAGTGCTCTGTCACTGAGCTACAGCCCCAGACACGTGTGATTTACTTCTATTAAATTAACTCATACACTAAGATTGACTGTGTCTTTTATTTTATTTTTGTTCTCCTTGCTTTCCTTCCCTCGCTTTCATTTCCCCATTTTCATGTAGAGTATTCAAACTGTCTCTAGAAATCAATTTTGATTTATTTTCTACACATTTCCCATAGTTTGTAATGTCTGCTCTAGGGATTACAGTATTCATCCACTGTTGTTTTTCCCGCTAATCACCTGCTATCAGCGTTTTTCTACTTGCAGTAGAAACCCCTCCAAATCGTAATTGCCTGAATCCTCAGCTCTCATTCCCATCTCCCTCTTATGATACAGTCAGGTTAACTCGTCCATTGATAACTGTGTGAAAAGGTTAGTACGGATTTTTATGTGTTAGACGATGCTGTGCAGCCCAGTGGTGAGAGCAGCCCTATGCCTACGCAAGTGTTTTCCACCCGGGGTGCCCTTCATTCCTGGCTCCTGCATTTTTCTTCCCTCCTCTGCAAAGATCTTCATCAGCCGTTCTTCCAGTGTTTCTCTTGTCAGCAAATTCTCATGGCTTTCATTCACCTAACAAGATCTTTCATCTTCATCCCTGAGGGCGATTTTACTGGAATTCTTGAATGGCAACTCTTCTCTCTGAGCACCGGAAATGGGTTCTGTTTCCTCGTGGCTTCCATGATTTCTTGTAAGAACTCTGCTTTTATTGAAAGGGTTTTTCTCTTACTAGTAATGCGAAGTTTCTCTCTAATCCCACCATTTTTCTTTTGGGTTTAGTTTTCAGCCATTTGATTACAGTAAGTCTTAACAACAGTTCTTTGTATTTATCCTGATTGGCATTCTCTCAACTTCTTGAGTCACAGGTTTGTGTAATTTGCCAAATAAGAGACATTTTCAGCCATACTCCTTTTACTTTTTTAGCCTTTCTTCTTTCCTTCTCTTCTTCTGTGACTTTGCTATGCAGATGTTAGATTATTTGTTGTGGACCTAGAAGCTTCCAGTTCCCCAACCCATGAACCATAGGCTCAAGTAATTTCCAAATGAGCTCAAGAAAGAGATAATCTTTGTGTATAACAACATACATGGATAGACAGCTTTGAAAATCAAATTTAAATAAAGTTTACTTTTTGAAAATGGTATATAATGTAATATAATGATCAGGATTGATGGAATGCCATACATATGCAGTGCATGTACATTTGTTATTTCATCATGATAGTTCAGTTATTTCTCCTCGTCACCCTATTGTGCAATAGCGTATAAGAACTTCTTCCTCTCATCTTAATGTGACTTGGCACCAACAAATCAACCATTCTCCATCATTTCCACTATCTATTACTGCCCCTGCCCTTGCCTGTCTTTTCTTCATTCTGTAGGTCACCTCTTCATGCTGATGATTGCTGGCACTGTGGAAGCTTCCAGTGTGACATAATCCATTTTTGCTTTTGTTTCTAGAGCTTTGGGGATCTTGTCTAGAAAAATATTGCCTGTTCCAATGTCTTTCTGTATTTCTTGTTGTCTCTGAATAGTTTCAAGTCTTATATTTCACTCTTGAGATGTGGGTGTCTATTTTTATTTTGTATGAAGACACAACTCTCTCAGCACAAAAATGTCATACTTTCTTCAACACATGCTCTTGCCATGTCTGCAGAAAATCAGGTGGACTTATGTGGGCAGGTTTGCTTTCAGTTTCATTTCCTATTCAGCCGTGCATGTTTCTGTCTTAGTTCTATACCAGGCTCTTTTGATGACTCCAGCATTGCCACATAATTTGAAGCTAAATATAATAATGGAATTGGGGGCAACATGTATTTGAGAGTATGTATATGCATTGTGTGTGTTCAGTGTCCACATAGGCCAGAACTATGAGTGCTAAAAACTGAACCTAGGTCTCTGCAGTAGCAGCTAATGCTCTTTAGCTTGCTCTCATTATTTATAGAAATTCATATTGTGAATATCCTCTTTCAAGTGTATCAATATTCAGTAAAGTGAAAATCTATTGAAAACATTTGTAAGGTATTTTTTTTAGTTCTTTTAAATCAAGGTTAATATGTGAAATCAGAAGTTCATGAGATATCATGGAGACCATTGGAGAAAGAAGGGTATAAAATGGATGGAAAAAAGAAAAATTGGCCCATGTATACAGAAGAAAATGTTTCATTGCTGCCTCCTGCAATTTACAAAAGGGAAATGATAATTACTCAGAAACCTAAATGCAAAGACCAGACTGTAAAATAAATGGAGAAAACCACCAAGGACTAATTTCATGCTCTAAAGGTGAGAAAAGATTATCAGGTGGACAAAAGCACAGACAAATGCAGCAAACTTTATTGACTTAAGCGAAACCATAAGAACTGTTGAGTGGTTTCCTATAAGCTACACTTGTGACTGGTATATAACCTAACATTCCTAACCCTAGATGTGGTTTCCAAATAATTGAAAACCTTTATCCATCCACTCAACATCTTTCCATGAATGCTCTTGGGCTTTGTTTATAGAAGACTCAAAGTGGAAACAACACAAAGGTGTGTCGGCGGAAGAATGGATAAGTGAATTATACACAATAGGGAAGAAGTTAAAAAAAAAAACAAAAAAAAAAAAAAACTTGGGCTTTCTCTTGAGGTCTCCAATCTTTCCATCCCTCCATTATAGTTCATTTATTCTCTGCACTTTGACAAGTTGTGACTTTCTGTGTTAACCACTATCCACTGCACAAAGAAATTTCCCTGCTGAGGTTTGAGAACTGCGCCAAGATACAGGCACAGAGAGATGAATATGGAGGGAATTTTGATGTATGTCTGTTTAGCAGAATAATGGTAGTGCTCACTCTGGGTCCATGACCATCTTGGCCAGGGTTTTGGGGCCAGTTTTACAGTACCAGGAATGGTATTTTGTCCTATGGAACAAACCTTAAATTCAATCAGAAAGTGGCTCATTACTCCCGATAATTTTCATGCCAATGTTGCGCCCATGGGCATATCTTGCCACAATAGTCATTATTGTAGTTCACAGAGTTCACTGAGCAAGACTGTTGGTGACTTTTCCCCTATAGCAGTCTACATCACCCGGTCCAGTACTATGCCAGCTAGCTAAGAAGGAGGAAGCTACTTGGTCAGCACCAAATCTATTTCCCCATATTCTGTAACCAGAGTATGTAGCATTCTCAGCAATAGGGCCTTAACACCAGATGCCAGTGGGCAACAGAAAACAATGGCTACAGCTTATATTGCTTGGGGTATCTAGGACACCCATGAGTAACAACCCAAGGGGAAATAGCTCACATCAGGCGCTGACTTTTTATTTGTCAACCTTCAGGTTTCTGAGTATTATCCCCCATGTAGGGTAACACTGGTTAAACACTTTTACATATCCATAGCCTATAAAATTGTAGCTTTTCGTATGGCTTTTTCTAACATCCTTAGCGCTACCCTATCATCTCTCCTCCAGAAGCCTTAGAATCATGCCAGCTCTCATTCCAAGGTTTAAGGCTCCATGATTGCTTGAACTTGCATTTCCATATCTTTAAAATGGGGATAATGATGTGGGATTCCCCTCTGTATGCTGTGAATATGTTTTATTGCCATTGCTAAGAAAGAAGCTACTTTTGGCCGATGGCTTAGCAGAGTAAAGCCAGGCCAAAAATTCGAACAGAGATGGAGAGAGAGAGAGAGAGAGAGAGAGAGAGAGAGAGAGAGAGAGAGAGAGAGTAGGTGGAGTCAGGGAGATGCAATGTAGCTGCTGAAGGAGAGATGCCTACTGGTAGGCTATAGCCCTGTGGTGATACACAGATGAATAGAAATGGGTTAATTTAAGATATGAGCTAACCAGGAGTATATCTAAGTCATTGGCCAAGCAGTGTAGTAATTTAAAAAGTTTCTGTGTGATTATTTCAGGTCTGGGAAGTCAGGAAACGAATGGCCAGTCTCTGTCAACAGGACAACCATAGCATTTTGACCAATCAATAGGGTTACTGTAAAGAACAAGTAGCTTATGCTTGAGATTGCTCTCATTACAGTTTAATAGAAACACAATGTGAACCATCTCAATACTTTTTATTTGTCTAAGCCAAGTTAAAAGAAAAATGTCAGTGTACTTAATTTTTATGTTTTTAATTTAACTATAATAATCAAAATACAATTTTATATGTTAAAAACAAATTATATATCTTTTTCATACTAGGCTTATAAAATCTATATACTGTATGCTTACTACACATTTAAATTTAGATACTGAATTCATATCAGAAATACTGAATGCATATTTAAATTTCATAATAGTTATAGTTAATTAAGTAGGTTCATATCTCCAAATGTTCCCAAACTTGAAAGCTTTCAGGCTTGTAATGCAGTAGCCAAAATAAAATAATTTAGTTTAAAAATTTTTATATATGATTCTGCTCCTGGAAAACCCATTTTAGGAGCTGAAGATCAAACTCCAAGGTGGAGCACTTGCCTTCCATGCATCTTAAACCCCGCATCAAAGGAAATTAAAATGAAAAGTTCAGTCTCTGTCTCACTCCAGCTACATTTGTAGTACTTAGTTGCCACCAGTCTTGTGGTCATGCAGACCAGAACCAAAGGATGAGTGGTTGAGATCTAGAAAACCCATGAATGGTTTCAGTTCTCAAATCGCAGTTGTGTGTTACACTTCGGGCCCACCATGTGAGAGAAATGAATTCTCTTTGTTTTGACCTACAAAAATATTTCTCAATGAAAACCTTCCAGCTTTCCTGACAGTGAGACAGCAGATTGCTTCCATTTCTGTAATCAGAATTTATTTTGTCTAAGAGTTTGCTGCTTGTTCTGGGAAATAAATATAACTCAGAGTCAGGGAAAGATGACCAAAACAGACCATGTTTAAACAGCTGAGCAATAGATTCCTGGTAGTAATGTGATCTGGAATACACGAAATCATTATCAAAGGGGAGTCCACCGTGAGGGCAAGAGCTACTCTGAGTTGTGGAGAGGTAAGCTTCCTGAGGTTTCAGAGCACCACCAGAACAGACTGCTGTTTGGCAAGAGCCATACCCATCATCTCAGGGTGAGAAGGAGCCCTGGGGCCATCCTTTGTGTGGGATCTGCCTGTAGAAATGAGTAAGGCACCAGGGAAGTGACCGAAGCCTTCTACCCCAAGCATTTCTCTCTCCATGGATTCACTTCAGAATTAACTACTAAGGCAACAGAAGCAGAACCTCCTCCCAGTTTCCTTGGCTCTTCAGCAGATCTTCGATTAGAAGAAACCCACAGCCTGTAGTTGGCACTGCTTTAACAAACACCGAGTTAGTACTTAGCATGTCCCAGACATCATCTTGAGGGCTTTACCCGTGTTAACTAACTGAATAAACTGGAGCATGGCCACTGTTTTCATCTCTGGAAATGGAGTCAGAGGTGCTCATTCTGTTGTACAACATCTTACTATTAACCAGAGGTGGGGAGTGGGATATGAACGCATAAAATCTTTGATTTGGATCAAGCAGTGAACCCATGGCCAAGGAAGCTGCTGGATATTCATCACAGTGTGGGTATCTAAGTCCAGAGCAGGGGCAGGAACTATACCTGGTCACTAGAGGTACAGGACACCTTTCCAGAAAACCTAGAAAACCAGCAGGTGACTCAGAAACCCACTTGACTTTCCAATTGCACCCTGGGCTTCTATAACATCCTCTGTCTGAAAGATCTCCTATCCAAATTGTATTTGTGTTTCAAGGCTCAACTCAAAGATTCTCTTCATTAATAAGGTGTTAGTTTTCCTGTCATAATTCCTTTCTCTTTGATCTCCTCCAACTGTTTGCTGGTTAAAGGGGGATATTGAAATTTTTTTATTCTCTCTTAAATGGTATGTTTTTCTCCAAGGGCCTGGGCCCCTTGGAGGATAGAAAGTGAATCTTCCCCATTTTTCCTTCATTTTCTCCAGCAAGATGCCTTTGACTTTCTAGGCATTCCTAAATATTCATTGACCTTATTTGAATAGAAACATAACATATTGATAAATTAATCCTAGTGGACCCTGAAAAGTTAAATCTTGAACCTTAATTCTGACACCAATTAGTTCTATACTTTTCGACAACTTTTCAAATCCCTCTGAGCCTCGGTTGTCTTGAATCTGTACGCAAATGAGGTGATCTCTTAGGTCCCCTGACTTTATGGTGCGGGCTACTATTTGCTCTGATGTGATGTTCACAAAAGGTCTTTAAATAAGTCCCTACAGGATGTTTCAAACATTCTGAGATCACCCTTGGTGAAGACTCCTGGTTAAAGTGGAAGGGACATTTCACCATCTAGGGCAATAGGCAGCCCTGGATTGTACTGTCTTGAAAAGATTATTGATTAAAATAGAAAAGAAGGTTGATAAATTACAAGGAAACAGTCTAATCAAAGAAAGACTCACATATAAACTTTGGAGTAAAATAGCATACTAAGAACTAATCGCTGGACAAGGATGTAGCTCAAAGTCAGAGTACTATCCTAGCATGTATTAAGTCCTGGGCTCAACTCCCAGTAAATCATCCCCACCCCCCTCAATAATTTGTGCAAATGTTCCCCAATTACTGTTAAGATTTTTAAAACATGTGCTGAAATAGGTAACAACCACAGTGTACAATATTAAGCATTTTTAAAATTTTTATTGAAACTATGTTTTTCATTGATGTTATTTATTTGACTAAAACATTTGAATTTTTTAAACAATAAACCTTGAGTAGAATACCTTGTTAGTAGAATACCTTGCCATTGTATAATGTGGACTGTCCTAGTGTTCTCTGTCTTTCTAGAAGCTTAGACCCCCATCCCCACTAATGCAGATACTGTAAAATGATGACAGAAGTACCGGCATCTTGATGTTGAACCAGTGGATGAGACAAATACACAATTATTACCTCATTGTACAGAATGGGATGCTGAGGTCCACAAAGATCCCACTGTGACCTAGAGTGAGGTTGGAAGAATAGAGTAGAAAAGCCACTGGCCAGACCAGCCCTATTCATCATCTGCCAGGCCAACATAGTTCCCTTGAAGCAGAGAGATGCACAATGCAGTCTTGGGGGCTAGGACAGATTTACCTAGGGACCCAGCACCTGCACACAAAGGTTTCTCCAGCTGAGGCTGATGGGGATGCCAGCAAGCAGGCAGTTTCCCACTGGGGAGGGGCAGGGAGCAGGTGTTCCCCCATATCCAGTCTCTCCTTGTGTTTATTGAATCTCTCAGTTACAGACCTGACCTCTCTCTGGGTCCCCGGAAGGCGGGGGGGGGGGGGGGGGCGGCTGGCTAACAGAAAGCTTGCAAAGTTGAACTTTGTTTACTCTTGATAAGAGCACCAAAGGGAGATTAACTTTTTACCCATTCTTCTCTCAAAGCTATCAAAAGAATTATGAACTCTTTTCAAGATGAAAGGTGCTGGTTCTTCACAGAGGTGTCACGGCGCGTGAACTTGAGCCTCTTTGGTCCTTCTTCCCCACTGTGTGGAGTGAATGGATCACTTCACCTCCCCATGTGTCTCTAAAGGCTGCAGTGTGACCTCTGCGCCCTTCTTCCCACACTCCCCTTCTCCGGGCTGCTTTCTGCTCCTCCACACTTGGTCCACCTGCCGGAGTCTCAGGAGTCAAAACTGAAATACAAGCCTGAGTACCATTTACTCTGTCCGAGGAAGAGACTAGATGAGTGAATTTGAGGCTCTGATTCTAGTGACAGGCACCCGACTCCTGATGGCCCCACGTTTGCATCCCAACTTTTCCCTCTTCCGGAACTGCCTCTGTCATTGGAGACCATGCCGTCTCTATTGTACCTGCTCCTGACTGGCTCCAATCAACACATTTCTTAAACTCCTTTACTGCAAGCTTGTTAGAGCTGTCTGCTACACCGAGAGACTCCCGCTTGCTCTGAGTAATTAGGGGGCTTAGGGATGTCCGTGAGATATTTTAGAAGCTGCTCTGTGGCTGATCGTAGTGCTGAGCAAATTTGCTTTGGAGATGTTTAGAGCTGGGCTGTTTTCTAGTCTAGATACCGGCGGGACAGGGCCACTTGCAGCTGCTGTGTATTTTCACCTCCTGTCTTTTTTTGGCACGTGCAGCTTCTGAACTTGCCGCTACTTCCCACCTGCCTCCCCTTAAAATCAAGAAAGAAGTACAAATGTGAACGTTGCTGTTCTTCAGGGGTGGAGCTGGAAAGAGCCTCATTAAGATGAGGGAGGCTCGTCCCCTCCCTTTAGAAAGGAAAGCCATGACGATTTATTGCACATGGCAAAATACTTGTCATCCAACAATCCCCTTCCCCTCCAGCTCCCAGCGTCCCTGCTCTGCAAAGCTAATGCTGGAGACCACTGCACTCCACCTGCCTAGCCTGGACCTTGCACGTTCCTCCACCTCCTTGGCTGCTTGACCTCCAGGTACTAAACTAATCTTATCTTGCACTTTACAATTTTATTGTCAGTTGGAACTTACCTTAAAGTCTAGGGTCGTCATTCCCACGAAGCTTCTTCAACCCCCCTGTTTAGACCTCATGGATTTAGTTACCCAATAAATGTTTGTTTGTAATCTCTGAGAGAGGTATTAAGTACCTGTGCTGGTTAGTTGTTTGTTTGTTTTTTGAAAGCTGAACACAACCTAGAGTCATTTGGGAAAGGGAACCTCAGTTGAGAAAATGGTTTTATCAGACTGGCCAGTAGACAAATCTGTGGGGGAATTTTCCTGGTTAGTGATTGATCGCCCACCATGGGCAGGTGATCCTGGGTGGTATCATTCAGCAGCCTAGGTGAGCCATGGAGAGTAACTGGTAGACAGCTTTCCTCCGTGGCCTCTGCTTCAGGTCCTGCTTCCAGCTGTCCGAGTTCCTGCCTTGGTTTCCCCCAGTGATGAACTGGGACTGGGACACGTAAATGAAAGAAACCCTTTCCTCCCCGAGTTTCTTTTGGTCATGGTGTTCATCGTAATATTAGAATGTGAACTAGGATGGTGCTCAAAGATAAATAAGGCGGATATAGTTCATTCTTGCCATTTGATATACGGTCTAACCTGGAAAATGATCATTGGATAAGAAATGATCCAGAAACACTGGTCACATTGATACAGGGATCTATGGGAGCCTAGACAGACGCAGGCCAGGGAAGTCCTTGACAAAAAAGTCGTTTAACATGAGACCTTAAGTAAGAGAAAGTGCAAGGAAGAGAATGTAGGTACAGCAGAGCAGTGTGGCCAGGGCATAGTAATAGCGCATATTAATTTGGCATTGTGTATCTGGCAAAGCAGCAGTTTAATTTCTTTACCGCCCACACCGAGGCTGTGGTGAGGAATCTAAGCACACAGAGAAGGTGAGTGGTTTGTCTCAGGGCTCCGACTAGAATGCTGTGTCTCGAGTATGGACCAAGCCAATCAGTCAGGTTCCACCCTGTCCCCTGAACACAGCACCAAACTGCAGAGGCAGCAAAGGGACAGCCAGCGGGAACCGTACCATAGCATTCGAGAAGAAAAGGGCAAGGTGTTGCGTTCGGTCAATGCAGCCGGTACCGAGAGCCCCTACAGCATCCAGATCTTTTAGTTAGCAATTTCCTTCATCATAGGCAGCTCTGGGTGGCTGTTAGTCAAGTTGGTTCTAGGCATGGTAAGAAATTGAGTGGCGATCACACTGGTCCTCACTGTCCAGAAGAGCAGGAGAAGTTATGAAAGAAGGCAAACTACTGGCTCATCATACAGGCTAGAAATGGAGTGTTTGGGGAACAATTACAGGGAGACTAGTAGAAGCCATAAGAGTTTTCAAACTTTGGTCCATCCTTTTTTGGTTCTTTTTTTGGTCAGCATATACTTAGTATGTGCCACCCAGATGCTCAGCTTCCTGCCAGAAGTAGAGAAATGAGGAGGGATTTGGACAAGAGACGTAGAGGCAGAGGCAGAGTGCAGTCTGTATCCTGGAGAGATACAAAGAGGTGTGTCTGGTTAGAGTTCCGTTGTTGTGGGTGGGGACAGGGGAGAAAAACAATTGCCTCAAATCATAGCAGAATCAATAGTGAGATTTTTCATGTGGCTGAAGAAATGTAATAAGAAGCCATTATCAGGATACGAGCAAGGGAGGTGAATGAATGCAGCTTGTAGACTGGTTGGCAACCGTGCGCAGACTCTGTTGGACATTGGCCAGAGTCCTAGAATGAGTTGCCTGCGATCAGGTAAGAGAGGTCTTCTGGAAGAGAAAAGTTGGTCAAATGTCATTGAATCCCTCTTCTCATTTGTCCCAAATGCACTCCACGAGGATGCTACAAGTAAAAGGAAGGTCTCTTTCTTAAAGATCCAGGAAAACCAGCTTTCTTTGTCTCTTGAAGCAGACAGGCTTTCTTTCTGATGGTCCAGGACCGTTTTATTAACCAAAACCTGCCTTCAACTAGGCATCTCTTCGGCCAGAAAGAAAACTATTATCTCTCTGGACTGGCCGACAAGTGTGGGAGAAACCAATGTGACTGAAGGAGACTGTCCTTAATCAAAGGAGCTACTTGGTAAATTTCAATGCTTGCTTTGTTTTAGACAGGGTCTCTTCTTCCTCCCTCTTATCATTTTCACATTCTTTTTTTTTTCATGCAGTTTTTCAAACCCTCCTATTGTTGGGAAGTTTATCCTATCTGGGTTTTACCTGGCCAGTTTTTATTTAATCTTCAGAAGATTCTGGTTCAAGTTGACTGCATTTGGGGGATTGGCACTCACATTGTGTCTTAGCGCCAAAGCATGTGGGTCAGCGGATGGCTCCGGAGCAGTGAATGCAGCCCTTGTGTGGCTCTGGATGGCTGTGCTGGGCCTTGGCATTTCAGAGGAACCAGAGGGTCACGTGGGCGGGTTCCTCTCCATCGCTTGGCACACGCAGTTTAGAGCAGCTCTCTTCCACGCTCCCCCCATTCCACATGTATGCTTCCTCCCTTTGACCTAACATCACACATTTTTCTAGTTAGCATTATTTAGGGTGTGGGTAGAGGCAGTGTTCCCATGTGGGATGCCTATAGTTAAACAAACTAAAGAAAAATGATTAAGGTATTTTAGGGACCATTTGCCCAACCTATTTCTTATTTATTTATTTATTTATTTATTTATTTATTTATTCATTCATTCATTCATTCATTCATTCATTCATTTATTTATTTATTTATTTAAGATTTCTGCCTCCTCCCTGCCACCGCCTCCCATTTCCCTCTCCCTCCCCCAATCATGTCCCCCTCCCTCTTCAGCCCAAAGAGCAATCAGGGTTTCCTACCCTGTGGGAAGTCCAAGGACCACCCACCTCCAACCAGGTCTAGTAAGGTGAGCATCCAAACTGCCTAGGCTCCCACAAAGCCAGTATGTGCAGTAGGATCAAAAACCCATTGCCATTGTTCTTGAGTTCTCAGTAGTCCTCACTGACTGCTATGTTCAG
>NC_022012.1:35543856-35614874 GCF_000317375.1 Microtus ochrogaster | reverse complement strand
GAGAGAGAGAGAGAGAGAGAGAGAGAGAGAGAGAGAGAGGATCTTTTTGCCTTTATCCCAATGATGTATAGACAAAGACCCTGAAAGAGGGATGGGGGCCCGAAGCAGCAAGCCTCTCTCAGAATGTAAATTCGAATGTACAAACGTACATTAAAACATGTCTAGCATTCTCTGTCTATCTCACCATCTAAAACCTTCACCCTGTCTAAGGGAGAAACCACCTTCTGGTGTAAGACGCTCATGGGAAGATCAGAAAGACTTAGAAAAGCAAAGGTGCAATGAAAAAAGCCTCACCCCTCTCCCAGCCACCTGCTCTGGGAGGCTTAGCTTCTTTGAACACTGACCTCCATCATTCCCGGAAGTTGCTGGCTACATAGTCTTTAAAAATGTCAAGAGATGCAGAGACATGGCTGGCTCCCAGTGAGCTGAGACAGCCCGGCGGATGCATGTGCTGACGCCGCACTTCTGGTCACAGGAGTTAATGACTTTGGCTACACAGTTTAAGTGCAGCCTCATGCATCAGATCAGAACCAGTTCCCGGAAACTGACAGAGAGAGCTGGGGGAGGCAAGGGCCGATGGGAAGCAGGCCAGCGTTCTTTCATCCACCAATACCACATGCCAGTGTGTGGGTTCACAGACCCGGTTACCTCCATCCCGCTCCTTGCTTGCATAGCCCTACAGCCATCCAAGTGGGATCTGCCGGGGGGGGGTGGAGGGAGGGGGCTGTCCATGCTGTTGTTGTCTGTCTGATGTCAGTTTCCCTTCTTCCCTCTAGAGTGCCCTGGGTTTCTGTGTGAGTGTTGGGTGCGCTAACTCATTAGTCTAATTGAGGACACCTTTCCTTTGTTAATAGATTTGATAGATTTATGGGTATGTGGAGCTCTGGATTGGGTGGCTTAACAACAGAAATGAATTTTCTCACAGTTCTAGAAGTAGACAGTCCAAGGACAAAGTATTGCTATGCTGAGTTTCTTTTTCCTTGGTGTCTGGATGTCACACTTCTCGCGGTATGTTCACATGGCCTTTTATCTGTGACTGCACAGCTAGGGTCTCCCTTCTATAGAGCTATGGACCATATTATGGCCTAATTTATCCTTAACCACTTCCTTTGAGGCCTTCTCTTCCAAATAGCACACTGGAATCAGGACTTCCATGTGTGAATTCTGGATAGGTAAAACTCAGTCATAATGTCACAGATGGCTCCTTGCTACTGAAGCTGTATGTGGCTTCATCTCAGGGCAGTAACGCTCTGCTAACAGCAAGGGCAGGCGTCTAAACACACAATGAGGGAGGTGTTTCCCACAAAGGCATCTATTCATTAATACATGACTCTTAGGAGGTTTATTGAGTTTTAGAAAGCAGGTGGATGTGTACACACAAACACACACACACACACACACACACACACACACAAATGAGCATGTACATGCATATAACATACGTATGGGAAGATTTCTCCTACCACAAGTTTTGAGAAATTAATGAAAGTTCACAGGTTACATCAGATGCCGGAGAGAAAATGTCAACAAGGTTGGAGGTGTAGTTATGCATCGTGAGGCCATCCTACCGGAACAGTGAGCCAGCCACACCTGTATCAGGCGCAGATTCATGTGGATAGTGTCTGATGCTCAAGAAACAAAACTTCGATGGGAAAGGTGGCTGAGCAGGTAAAAGCACTGTCTTTCAAGTCTAATGACTTGAGGTTGGTGCATGGAACCCACTGTGGAAGGAGAGAACAGAGTCTGTAAAGTTGTCCTCTGACCGCTGCACACACGCTGTGGCATGCATGCTCCCCTGCCCCCACTAAATAAAATTAACCTTTTAGAGAACAATTACCTTAATCAAGCCTTGCTGTGGTTCTATGAGGTTTCAAATTATCGCCAGAAAGGGGAAACTGAGGCATAGATAAGCTACTTTCTCAAAACCACTCTCTGAGGCCAGTGTGTCAGTCTGATATTAAAACCTAGAAACATGTATAGTCTATTAGAGAAGACAAAAGGCAAACACCAAAAAAGTGAAAACCAGATGGTCAACACATGTAATTGATTCAGTCGCCAGGTGATCCATTTGAGGATGAGTTGCTGGAGAAAGCCCTGCAAAGAAACACACTCCTGGGATTGAGCTTTGAAGACTAGGTATGTTTTAAAGAGACTCATAGCTTAGGAGAAAGCAAAGTTTGAGTTGGATTTTAGACAGTGGTGGGATTTGTAGTGGGACAACTTTTGTGGGTGTCAGTTCATCTGAACTGAAAACAAACCCTTAGGTCAGTAAGACTTATAGCGAAACTGTATTCACAGTAACTAGGCAATCACATTTCTGCCTCCTGGAAATAATAATTACATGATAGAAAAATAAAAGAGAACTCTACTTCTTACATGTTCATTTCATCTTGTCTCATGTGGAATTGTACCCAAAAGATAGACATTTCCTGCCCAGTTAGTCATCGTAGGTCCTCACTGAAAACTGTGTTTAGCTCAGTCTTAGAGACTGCCATTGTACATCCACAATAACTTGCTGCCATCCAACACTTAACCACAAAATTAAGATGTGAGTATGAGCATGTGTATGGCTTCAGAATTAATTAGTTACCACCCAAATGCATCCTTTTCTTTCATGACTTTTACTTGATCAGCATCTTTAGTTGTGTCTCTAGAAATATCTCCTGTGTTTTAGTGTTAGTCAGATCCTCCAGAGAAACAGAATGAGCAGAAGACATAAGGAGATGGTAGATGATAGGAAGATAGACAGATTGATATACAGATATAATGGAAATCAGGCATAGAACATAGAAAGATGATATAAAATAGCGATAGATGGATAGATAGACATTTTTTTAAAATTGTTTCACATTACAATGGAGACTGAGAATTCACACAGTTTATTGGTTATAAGCTGAGAAACAGGAAAACTGATAGCAGACATTCCGGAGTCTGAAGGCAAAGGAAATAGAATCTGTTGTATCTGAGGGCAAGAGAAGAAGGATGGATGCCCTAACTCATGAAAAACAAGCTGGGGAGTTCTTCCTTCCCCATTTTTCTGTTCTGTTTGGAGTCTAAGTGGACTGGAAGATGTCTACCCACACTGAAGATTGTCTTCTTTGCTCAGTTTGCTGACTCGGAGCTAATCTCATCCAGAAACATACTCACAGACACGTTGAAACATAACGTTGTAACCTGATGGCAATGATAGAAGATGGATCCTCACTGTTTCCAGCCAGAGACAGTTTTTGATGTGCCTCTGGGTCTTCACGTGGCTCAGCGATTGTGTTGTCTTCTTCCTCTGCTCTAGACACGAAGTGACACAAGAGAGTGGTGGACAAGTGACAATATTTGTGTAATGGAAATTCCGAACACAAGGAATTGTTTCACCAAGGTAGGAGAAATGGTCAAGGAAGAAGATGCTGTTGGGAGTGAGAGAGCGCTACTATTATGTTTGGTGTGGGAGTATGAAAAAGCTTGGGGTGGGAATGCGAAGAAGGGCCCCACATTCCAATGCAGTCTTTGGGGCAATTCTTCAAGGGCTGAGTACTTAGGTCTGGTAGACTTTCTAACTCTGCTCAGATGGACTCAGGTAAAAGTGACTTCGATGGTTTTAATTGTCAGCCCCACACAACCTGAACTTTTTAGAAGAAAACATCAGTGAGGATTTGGGTTTTGTTGGGCTCATCTGTGGGAGCTTGCCTTGTTCAGATAGAAAAGCATGGAGGAAGGAAAGCCTTTTGCTTCTTCGCCTTGCTTGGCTCTTTTGCTGGTGAGTTCATCTGCCCTATTGCTACTGTTGCTACAGATTTGATAGTAGTTCTTCAGTCTTCCAACATGACCAGGGACTCTCAGGATTCCTCCAGGTCTTTAGCAACTGCCTGGGTCCACTGACACATCCTACTGCACGGAGCAACAACTTCCTGGTCCTCAACTTCTCTGGTGTGAGATAGCCATTGTTGGACTACTTTGACCATCTCTAACACATTCCCTATATATTCAGCCTGTTGGTTGTTTCTCTAGAGATTCGGGACTAGCAGACTGATACGTGTCAACATGCCAGCCTCTAAAACTGACAAAATGCAAATGATCACAGCATCATCTATGACACTTCCCTTTGTGCCAGGAATGGGAAATACCAAGACAAGTGTTTTAAGGACCCAGTACATTAGAAGATCATGGCTACTGTCACTGATTAGATCTAACTCATGTAACGCTAGCATTTTACTAAGTTCTCAGTTGACTCATTGGCTCTCAGAATGAGCGTGGACGGGTGAAGATCCTGATCTTCCAACCCTCTTCCCAGTTTACTCCTTTACATCATGGTCTTTTTATCTTTTTAAAAATTGTTGTTTGCACATGCAGCATTAGATTACATTAGGGGGCTTTTTCAATAAAATTTGTCTTGTTTTTCTTACCCTCCCCTCTACTCTTCTAAGCCCTTCTCCATCTTGTACCCCTTCCACCCTCAGTAATCTCCTTTTTACGTTCATGTCACCTGTGATCATTTGCCCCCAATACCTACCCTCCTTAACACTTCTTGTTTCGCTTTTATGTCTTCTATCCAGTTTCAAAGTATATATCCATTCTCACAGTCCCTTATTTACATAGATACAGACATTTAGTTAAGATCTGCAAAGTTAGGATCTACATATGAGAGTGAAAAAGAGATTTTTGTTTTGTCTGGGTCACTACACTTAATAATATAATATTTTTGATATTCATTTACTTCCCTGAAAATTATATTTTGAACAGTAGATATAATTCAGTTGTGTGTATATGCCACTTTTTTTTTTATCAGTTCATCTGCTGATGGATATCCAGGCTGGTTCAATTTCCTTGCTATTGTGAGTAGTAAAGCATTCGATGATGTACAAGCATATCTGTGATAGGATCCAGAATCTTTGTGGTATACCCCCAGAAGTAGCACAGCTGGGTCAGATGGTAGATCTAGTTTTGTCTTTTGAGAAGACGCCACACAAATGTTCAGAATGGCTATACTAATTTACACTCCCACTGGTAATGAATCAGGATTCCTCTTTGCCCACATCCTTGCTGGCCTTTGTTGTCATTTGGTTTCTTGATCTTTATCATTCTGATTGGGTCGAGATAAAATCTTAAACTAGTTTTAATTTTTATTTCCATGAGAAGTTCAAAAGTTAAACACACACACACACACACACACGCACACACACACACCATCAATCAATAATGAGCTAGTGAAGTGACAGACAATTCTCAAAAGAAGAAACAGACAATAACTATTTACAAAAAAACACATCTGAGCCTTTTAATTGACTGCAACTACACTGAAGAACTGGTCAAAGACTGTGTTGAGTGGGAAGAGCTGGAACACTTAAGGAGCCTCCCTATAATAGCTGTTTTTTATTGTCAATGTGGCACAAACTAAAGTCACTTGGGAAGAAGAAACTTGACCTAACCAATTACCTCCATCAGACTGACCCCTGGGCACATCTGTGGGGCATTATTTAGGTTGCTGATTGATTTGAGAAGAGGGGACACTGGGAACGACCATTCCTGTCAGACGGACCTGCACCGTCTGATAAAACTGAGCTAGCCAGAGAGCAAGTCAGTAATCAGGTTTCTCCCAGGGTTCCTCAGTCTGCTCTTGCCTTGGGTTCCTGCCTGACTCCTCTTGATGCTGGGAGGACTCTACGCTGAGCTAAACTCAAACCCTAAGTTGTGTCCGAGATCACAACAACAGAAAGCAAACTAGAACGCTCCCTCCCCTAAGTGCAGGCAGAAGGATCAAGTTCATGATCCTGAGAGTGTATGTGGATAGATCTACAATGGGGAAAGAGAGAACAATTGGGTAAAGACCTACCAGGCCCATGAATCAGTTATACTATATGAGAGGAGGAAGATAAACATGGCTTGGTCCTTCAAATGAGGGACCCGAAGGAGAGGTGACGGGTTAGGAGCACATAGTGGGTGGAGAAAAGTGGGTGTTGGATGTCTGTTCAGTAGTTAGCTAATGAACGCTTCTGGGAGATGGGAGTTCTTTCCCCCTCCCATCTGCCTAGTAAAGCTAACTGATTTCTAGCCCAATGCAGGGTGCACTTTAAACAAGACACTAAGGTTAGCCAATCCACTTACCTCCCCCCAAGGATCCTGCTCACCCAGAGGAAGCCTGATAAATGAGCATGTAAAATATTATGCTTTTAAGAAGGTCCCTCCTATCTCTCTGAGAGTCAATAGAGTCCATTATGTCAGCTCCTATCCACCAGCAACTTTCTCAGCTATTTATATTTCCATTTAGTTGGAGCTTAGGCAAAGCTCACCCAGGCCTAGAAAATTAAACTTATCAGAGACTCATTTGTTATCTATTTTTTTTAAAGATCATCTATCTTTTTCATTGCCCTTTCTCTGAGCCTGGCAGTTTCTTGTTTCTCATTTCCTTCTGGCTTTTGTTTCATCTGAGATCCTGCTTCAAGCCAAGGTCTCCACATCTGATCTTTGGGCCTTATCTTTTCCTTATGGATATTCCTTCATGAGTTCATTCCTCTTTGTGGGGCTTTAGGGTGAAGTGCTGGAGGAGGGGAAGAGCTGGCCTGTTCTGTTTCTCACTTCCAGACTTCTTTTAGGTTTTCCCTCTTACCTTTCTGTTTATATTTCTTACCCTGCACATTCCAGCCAGTCTCCTTCGCAGTCACCACTGAGAGCATCCAAGAAGGAATGGGAAAGATGAATTCTGACACTACTCCTGGTGCCTTGAAGGATAAGGTTGGGGGTGTAAGAGGTAAGAAATACTGGGAAGAAAAAAAGAGGCCAAGGGGAGTGCTGAAACATGATGGGGAAGACCAAGGCAATATTACTAATAATTGTGATAATAGTTTCTGTGTATTAGGACCTAATGCGTGCCAGGCAGCATGACAGCAATGAGCCGTTTCATCTTCATGACGCTCCTTTGTCTGTATGCTCTGTCTTTGCTTCAGAGATAAAGATAACCAGATTCAATGAGTTTAACCCATTTCTAAAGGTCGGGCTTCTATTATGAAATGCAGTTGGATTTCATATGCAGTCTTTCTCCTTTGCATCTCAGGGAAGCAAGCAAGCAAATGTTGTTTTAGATGAAAGCTCAAGATATATTTTAAGGGACTGTTTCCAAGATAAAAGTATTTTTAAATACAGGCAATTTTGAAGATCCATACTCATACACATGCACATGCATAAAACCCCCAAATCAAAGATATAATATATTTCATTAGATAACAGTTTTTCACCTTCTCTCACAGTTTCTAAGGTCCGAAGAGACCACGGGATTCTTCTATTCCAGTGTCGAGATCTCTCTATGATATTCTTCCCTACCCGGGACTTTTCAAAGGAAGGCAGCGGAGAGCATCACCATCGCTGAACTTCTTGTATGCGTATATTCCTCCAGGTTCTGTGAAGCTCAGCTCTGAATTACCCAGCTATTTTTGCAACCAAAAGTTACACAGATACATCAAATCTTTCTTTTATACAAGACCTCTTTGTGTCAAAGAATTCCTGCATTAGTTCACACACATTACCAATATAAGACTGTTCTATAAAGTGTCTTACACGACTCAGAATCCTCCCGTTTGCACAACATTGACTCTGACGGAATGCACACCAAGACTGCGTTCATCTGCGATAGACTGAATAATTTGTCACTGAAAAAATTTGGATCATACATATTTCTAATATAACAAATGTGTTTATGCCACTAGGCAAGTCAGTATTCACTGATTTTAAAATTGTATACTCTATCTTTTTAAATTGTGTTCTTCTACCCCCAAAAGACTGGTTTCTCTCCACATCCTTTGATCTGAACCTGTAGTGACTCTTGTTATTCCCCGATTCCCATGAGCATCTGAACCCTTCTCCTTGATTCAAAGCTCCTTGCGGGCAGAACCACTGAGCCTATTTTCTTGGCTTAGTGTTGGATCATTTGGTTTGTTTATATATCAACTCATCCTTCATTCCACGGCTTTTATTTGACTTTGTCTCTTGTTTACAACAATATTTTTAAATGATGTGGATAATGGAGATACTTCCATGACCTCCCCTTAAGTAAATGGGGGTGATTAATTTTCTGGTGAATAATTAACAAATCCATTTAGCCAGTTGAAAGCCAATTATTTTTATTTATCTTGGTTCATTGGTAATTGCCCAAAGCAAACATAAATAATAGACTAATTTTGGTGGCAGAGGAATATTGGTGAGCCCTCTACATCATTCCTCATCAAGACCAGCATTGCATTGCAAATTCCTACAAGTAGGGTCAAACACTTGACTCCTGATTTCAAGGTGCTTATCGGATGGTCAATAAGATATGCTCCTGAAGAACAAGAGGGTGTCAGGCTACATACTGGGGTGGTGGTTGGTGTTCACCTGTAGCCAGGTCATTGTGCTTTTCTCTTCCACTGAGAATTTTATAAAAGAGGAGCACTGGCTGCTGTAACTGCAGCCCTAGAACACAGTAAACTGAACATGCAGAAAAGATGCTCGGCAAGGTTTTTCTACACTGTCATTAAATATTGTCTCCAGAAAAGGGGGAGAAGGTGGCTCAGTGGATAAACTGTTTCCCTCGATAGTGTGAATTATAATCCCCAAATCCACACAGAGTATGGTAGGCTGGGTGTAGTAGGCTATGTTTGTAATCACAACAACGCTAAGGTGAGATGAGGGGGCAGAGGCAGGAGAAAATCAAGCTCTTGGCTGGTTAGCCCAGCTTGTTCAACAACAAACAACAGGCAAAACGTGACCCTGCTTCAAAGAGTGGAAGATAGGACTGATGGCCAGTGATGTCCTCTGACCTCCACATGTGTGCCATGGGACACACACGTGCACAGAAGAGACAGAGACAAAGAGACAGATGTCTTCATCGCTCTGTCTGTGCTTGGCAGATGGGTGGAGGATTTTATCAGCCTACTCTGTAGATGAACATCCAGAAGAAACCTCTCTGTAAATTTGCAGGGAAGTGATTTCATTTTGCTATCCCTTACAGGGAGATATGCTAGTCACTCATCTCAAATTTGCTTTGCTTAGTTGAAAGCTGTGCTGCTGTGTATCCACAGCAGACCGTGCCAGCTGGTAACGGAGGCAGTTTAACGGGAAGGCAGATGCTCTACCTACGGCTCTGTTGCAGCTCTGACAGTCTCACCTAGAACCCGGGCAGTGTGTGTTAGTACATCTCCTGCTACTGTGGTGAGTACCCAAGAGAAACAATTAAAGGGAGAACTTCTTTTGGCCCATTGTTTCAGGGGACTGATTCCATGACTGGCTGTCACTGTTGCTTGGAGCCTGGGGCAAGGAAAACCTCCGGGTAATAGAAATGTGCGTAAGGGCATCTTACCCCTTGTCAGCCAAAAAATGAGCAAGACAAAAAGGGACCTGATACAGCCTTACCAAAAGACACATCTTTAGTGACTTGCTTCCTCCAGGTAGCTTCTCTCTCTGAGAGAGTTCATCATCTCACCAAATAGGGCAACAAGCTAGGGACCCAGGCTTCAGCCATCCACCTGTGGGGACATTGTTTGTTCCCTCCATGACCTTCCCAACCCTAAATCTCTAAAAGGCACATGGCCATTTCTTGGTACAAGATGCATCCAGTCTGTCTGCCAGAATACCCACAAACTTTGTTTCAAAGCAATTCCAAAGTTCAAGTCCATGGTCTTCTCTATGACTCACGGCAAACTCTCAGCTGTGCGACCCCGTCAGACCAAGAATAAATCACACGTTCAGGATGCAGTGGCCCAGACTACAAATTCCTAGTCCAAAGGGAATAACAGAGAAATAGTAAGGAAAGAGCTAAGCAGAGCAAAAGTCATCCATACACAAGTCCTGGAATTCCGTGTCTGGCATGGACGTGTGTGTATATGGTGATGTGATGTGAGCCCTAATAGGCTTGGGGAAACCCACTCCTGTGGCCTTGCTGATTAGAGGCACATGGCCCCACCCCTCCCAGATTGACTGCGCCTGCATATGAGAGAAAATATGCAATGTTTATCTTTCTAAATCTAACTTATTTTGCTTGGCAGAAAGATCTCTAGTTCCTATCACTTTCTTTCTATATATACATATATATTTAATATTTATAGATCACATACAGAATTTCTTTCTGTCCACTATTCTATCAATGGTCCTCTGCATTAGTTCCGTATCTTAGTTGAATGGATAGTAGTATGAATGATAGGAGTGAAAGTACAAATACCCCCTGACTTGCTGACAGGAGTGGCAAAGCTGGGCCATATGGGAACTTTATTTTTAGCTTTTTGAAAGACTTCCATCCTAGTTACCATAGTGGCTAGACTAATTTACATCCCCAACGGCAGTGTATAAGAGTTCATGTCACCAGGACTCTCACCAATATTTGAAGTCACTTGTTTTCCGGATGCGTTTGTGGAACTTTGTTATTAGTTCTTCTTACTCATTTAACATAATTTTTATTTATACAATTGGAGGTATCAACCTTTGGTGCAATTGTATTTACGATTATTATAACAAATTGTTGTCTTGGTCTCTTTTATAACTCTTGCAGGAGACACTTTTTGTGGGAAGATGTAACACACAGACGTTCACCGTAGAAACCCCTGGCAGATCAAACTAACCAGTGCAGCAAAGTCCACCTTGCTGAACCAGAGATTATATTAGGGCTACTAGTAGGAGCATAAACACAAGGTTGCTTATGGTAGGAGGGATCATTCAATCAGCTGTGTTACTAAAAATCTCACCGCAACAGAGATGATGACTCACGAAAGTGGGAGCCCTGGAGCTCTCTCTGAAAGAGGGACAGGCCCCTCCCACATCTCAGCCAATCAGAATGTTCTCGACTAGTGGTTTATTAATTCTATAAAGCTGGGAAGGGACTTTTGAGAACCTTTCAAGGTTCTTTTTTCCCAGCCATGTAAATTTTTGTTTACCTCCTAGGGGACTATTTCAACTCAGAGAAAACTGCCATATAACAGCACATCTAGTCATCTTCTTTATCACTTCCAGGCTAGCTTTTGTTGAAAGTCTACTTTGTCAGGTAGAAGTATTTTTGGTTTCCATTTGCTTTGTGAATTACTTGCCTCCTGACATTCTTGGTCTGCATGGATCTTTGCCAGTGAGATGTGTTTCTGTAGACAACAAAAAGTTAGACGTTATTTAAATTTAAACAGTTAGTCTTCATCTTTTAATTGGATAATTAAAACCATGTACATTTAGAGTTATTATGAAGAGGGATTCACTAACTTCTTTAACTTTGATGGTTGTTTTTTCTGGTGGCCTGATTGTTTATTCTTTTGTTTCTACCCTATTCCTTTATGAGAATCTGGTGGATTGCCAGACTGGACATGATTGATTCATTCCCAGTACTCCTTTGTTCATCTAATGCTCATAGAAACTCATCCCCCGCCCCCGTATTCTCATGGTTGTGGCTGTCATTGCTCCACCTTAGTGTTCAGGTTTCCTTTATATATCTTCTTCAATGCTGGCTCAGTGGTCATGAGTTCTTTTGTTTGTCCTTGTGTTGAAATGTTTTTCGCTCTTTGTAAATTGTAAAAGTTAAATTTGACTTTGGAGGTAGCAATCTTTTTTGGCAGTTATTCACTTTGGAGGTTTGAAATACATCCTCCCATGCTTTCCTGGATTTCAAGTTTTCTGCTGATTTTTTTTTTTTGTCTTTGTGAATTGAGCATTTTACCCTGAAGTTTCTAATAGCTTCTCTTTGTTTTGCAACTTTGTCATCTTGATTGTTTTTTTGTTGCATTGTGCATTTTCTCTGGTCACATCTATTTTGGGGTTCTAAGTGCCTCTTGTGTTTGAGGGCTTATTTCTTTGTCTAGATTTGAGGAAATTTCTGCCATAGTATGTCAGGCTTTTCCTTGAAGTCTAATTGGATGACTCCATGACACCATTGTTCCTGTATTCTGAATGTCTCCAATTTTAGCATTACGTGAATAATGTTAAGATCTGTCACTAGCCTGAGCAGTAACAGGGTTCCTTGAATGACAGCTATAGTGTCCAATGTCATTTGAGTGTCTACATACTTCACTATATGGTTGTGCAAGGAGAACTCGCTAGGCCACCTTCTTTAAAAAAGGCTTTTAAATGAGTTTGAATTATACGCCATTAGGTGTGACCTAACAGAGTCTAGAGACTTTGGTATGTTGCCTATTGTCGTAATGTAAAGTATTTGGATTCTTTTCAATAGTCTTAATCTTTTGAACTACCCAATTCTCCATTTTCACAATTTTCTTTTTTAATAGTTCTTTGAAATTTTTGTATGTTTTGATCATATTCATCCCCCTCCTACTTCTTTCAGGTCTACCCTGCTTTTCCTATCTATCTAATTTTAGGTCCAGTTTAAAATATCAATAACAAAAAAAAACCATATCAGGTCCAATTTATGATGTCCCCTTACTCTTGGATGCATGGTCTTCCTACCAGGGACCATACCCTAAAAGAGAATGGCTTTCCCTGTCCCAGGAGCCACATGTCAATAGATCCTGAGCTCTGCGTGGGATTTCATGCCTTCCTTTTCTGCCTTAAACCTGAGCAGGTATCATGTATACTGTCACAACCTCTGTCAGTTCATATGTGCTACTTCCCTTTTGTGCCTGAAAAATATCATTTCCTATTAATCATCCACTGTCTCTGACTCTCGAAATCTCTTTCTGCCTCCTCTTCAATGGTGATTGTTGAGATTTTGGAGAAGCAGATATGATACAGATATTTCTTTAAGGACTGAGCCTCCCTCAATTTCTTATTGTCTGCACCTTGGCCAGTTGTGTGTTTTGTGTTAATTACCATCTACTGCAAAGAGAAACTTCTCTGATGAGAACTGAGAAATGCACTAATGAGTTTATTTTCTGGCCAAATTGTTTTTTAAATCTCTCCCCTCTTCTCTTTGCTCCTGGTTCTCATTATAAGCTTGGCTAAAAGCAGCAGCCATAATCATACTGAATGATAGCCTGCCTTGACATCTCTTCTGCTGTATTAACAAGTTTGTTATACTTGAACTCAGCTTTTCACCAGGTCTGAGGGAATGGTTTCTACTTTAATTCTCAATAGTCCTTATTTCCATCTGAAACTGTGAGCTGAGTCTCTACTGTCTGATGCCGAACTTCTCTGAGAACTGCGGGTAAGACCCTGGTCACAATACTCTAGTGCCCCTCTAGCTCACTTTTCCAAACTTCTCTCACAAATTACTCCTAACATCTTCTGAACCACATAGTGAGACACGGTCATAGCAATAACCTCACTTTTTCAGTATCAATTTTTTGTCTTAATTTCTTGACATTGTGACAATATCTAAGGGAAACAGTTGGAAAGAGGAAAGATTTGCTCTGTCTCACATTCTTAGAGGTTTTAGTCCATAGCAAGCCAGCTCTGTCATCCTGGGCTCTGTCACCCTGGCCGTGAGGAATATCACAGAGGTGGGAGCACGTGAGGAAAGTTTTCACCTCATGGTGGCCGACAAGTAGAAAGGCATTAAGATGCCTGAGGTCAATCACAACTGCATGGAACATGATTACAGAACCTACCTTATGCAGCTTTTTACCACCACCCCACTCTAGAGTTTCTACCATGTCTCACATAAAGTCCACGAGCTAAATACCACGTTTTAAACAGTTAGCCCATGGGGGTATCTCCTATTCAAGCCGTCACAGGCAACCAATGTCAAGAGAAGGAACAGTGGCTATCAGAATGGACTTCTCCTTCTGTGACCTGGGTTCCATGGAAGAAGAGGTGCCCTGACACTTGGACCTGAACAGGTAGAGTTCAAGCCTTCTCTGCTATTTATGGTCAATGAAGGTGCAGGGCAGTTAATAACTAGCTCAAGGATTGGCTCTGGTAATACGCACGCATCTCTTCCATCTGACCATCTCTGTCACTTTCCCCTCTGCTCTAGTATTGCCAGACTTCTTGGTCCAGGTTTCCAGAGAAAAGGTCAGGTGTGCGCATGAGTAGCTCCACCCAGACCTCCAGCTCTAACTTCTAACTATTCTATTCTTCTACAGATCCATACTTTAAACTCCCAATTAGGAATGATGTTGAGAGTGTGTTGTGCTTATCTGGCAGGAGAGAGACTGCGATCCTGAACATAGTTTCCTAGGGTGAGACGCATCCATTACACTCTGGGTATAGTGACCCTTTTATCTCCCCAAACACAGGAAACTCAACTACACAATTCGTAGTAGTGGCAGGCAGCATTCATTCTCTTCCTGGTTGTTAGTTATAAAAAGAGAGTCCATTTAACCATGTGAGTGACTGGTATCCAAGTCAATCACACAGAACTCATACTTCACAGCTGACTATGCCTGTGAAATGAAATGCAGATTGGGATTTAAGTTGAGATGTTTGTAAACTGACTACTGAGAAAGAGAAAGAGATGCAGAAAAGAAATTCAGACATTCTGCAAGCTTTTAGAAATTTATTGATCACTCTTGAAAGAATGAATGCCTACCAAAACCCTGGTCCATTCATTATTTTACACTCCATGCATGCCTGCCTTACTATATGACATGTACTTTGACAGGTCCTAAGGATAAAGTAGAAAGTAAATACTATAAAGCAAAAATAAAGAAAGAAACCAAACATCCATAGGTGACAGCTTTCCTAAGATGTTGTGCTTCCTCGTTACTGTCTCTGGGCCCTTGAATATCTGATTCCATAAAAGTAAGCCTATTTTACAGGTAGGCTTATGAGGGTCTAGAATCATCAACTTCTCAAGTTCATAATGAGAGTCAAACACTGTATCAGGATGAGAAGTCCAGACTTTAGCATCACTGATGAGGATTATTGCTTGCTTTATCTTCATGTTTTCTTCCTTTACAACCCACACGAGTGAAGCTGTGCATGAAAGTCTGACCCCACGAGTCGTTGGCTGGCATAGGGTGAAATCATCAGTGCTGACTCAGTCCCATGATCAGATACCCTGTGCATATAACCCATGTCTCCAGAAGTCCATGTGGATCTGGCCATGGCATGTTCTACCAAGCTGTGGGCTGCACTTTGAGACTACTGTCAGAGACATTTATGCCTGGGACCAGTACTCTAGTCCTGAGCAGGGCAGCGTCAATTCCTAGTAATGCCTTGCTTTTGTTGTTGGGTAGAAGAGCAGTAAGGAATTCCAGTTATCACAATACCCCCCTTCCGCTAAATCACATAATACAGTCGTTATAATTTGGTGACTCTGTGGTCCATTCTAGCTGGGCTGTTTTGTAAGGTGTAGTCACTTACCATGTGAAAGAGTCTTCAAAGGCCAAAGGATAATTTCTTGATGAAAGCTGGCTCCCACACTATCCCTCAACTCTAGCATGCACCCATGACCTTAAGGACATCTACCAGTGATAATGGCAGACTTGTCATGGGTCAAGTCTTGTGTAGATGCCACAATCAGAACAGTGGAAGTTCTCACTAAGGACTTTCTCACTTGGATGAATCACAGAGGTGTTGAAGAAAAGGTAGATTTTATGGTCATGTTGATGTGTTCCTTATTCTTAATATAACAGACTCTATTTCCCATAGGGTATTTATTGGGCATTCATTTGAGTTACACTTTCTAGAAGAGGTCCACCATGAAGCCTCGTAGGCATCAGAATAACCCTTACATGGTGCAGATGGTTCACTATGTCTGGTTTCCATATTCTACACTAGTTTCTCCTGTAGCTGAGCTTGAATCTGCCAGCAAGTACTGTTAGGCTTCAGGGGAGCTGGTGTGTGTGTAACCATCCTAGCACAGGCCTCACACCCTCTAGAAACCCATATAGTTTTGCAAAGAGCTAAGCAATTAATGGAGGGATAAAGGAGTTTAAGTTTAAAAGTGTTTTAATATTATTCTTGTTCAGGAAGGTTTTCCTTGCTACAACAACCTCACTAAAGGACCCTAAGACAAATGTGTTACCAAAATACTCTATATTATGCCTTCCTAATTCCTATGATCACAGTAGAAAGAAGGGACCAGTGAATCAAAACATTATATAGGAATGTAGAAATTAGAAATGAAATTATATTAACACTCTCAAAATATATGTGACTTATGGGAAATATTGACTTTAGATGACAGAAAAATGGGAAGAAGTTATTGTAGGCAGGAATAAAAACAGACCAAAGGCACAGAGGTGAGAATGAACTCATAAGTGTGTATGATAGAAACTAGTTAGGCTACAGGTCTTAGAAATGCTGGGAATCATGGGAGAACAGTTTGTGTGAGGGTGATATTAATGGATGGAAGACTTCAGTGTCAGACTCAAGATATGTCATTACTGCCGCTGCCTTGCCTGGAACTCGACTCAGAATACACACTTGGTAAATGCTTATTGGACAAGTTAAGGAATCAATGAATGGACTTATAAACAAACAGTTACAGGAATTAATTTTATGCACTAAAATAGAATTCTGGAATGATGGGAAGGTCAGAAATATGAAGCTAAGGCACAATACATTAAAGATTTATAGTGGACTCTGCCTGGACCTTTCCCACTGGATGCTACTTTTCAGTTAAGGTGTGAAAACTTGTGGGTCATTGTTACGGTGATATTGAAGTCATGAGCTGTATTCAGCTTCCAGGACAACTTATATCAAGTCTGAAAAGTAAAATACAGGGCCGAACAGTGGGTTTGACCCTTGAGGAAAGGATAGAAAAGTAAGATAGAGGAGAAGTATGAAGCTAGGAAAAGCAAGAACAGTGGTGCTTTTCAAAGAGGTGAATAGAGAAACAGAAGCAGCGTGGTGATGCTCACAAACAGGGTGTGTGGGAAAAGATGTCAGATAGCCAGGGACAGCAGTGGAATCTGGCTGGAGAACATTCTGCTGGCAAATTATCAGGACACAGACAGCATCAGAGCCAAGGAGATGGCTCTTGGGGTGAAGAAGCACTTGCAGAGGGTGATTTGAAGCATGTGTGTGAGCCACTAATAAAGAGATGAAGAAATGTAGAAATAACTCAGACTTGGGCAAAGAGTATAAAACTGATTTAGAGTCATCTTCATAATTTAAGCAGCTCTCCCAAGCTACAGTGGAAGGAGCCAACTCCAAACAAGAGGAAACCTAAGACACCACCTAGAAAGGAAATCACTGAAAACAATGAGACACTTAAAAGAGAAAGTCAGTGTCTCTATTGGTTGAATCTTGACTATGAACACTGACGGGTTTAAGCTTCCTTTCCACACTCTTTGTCCTTTGATGATACTCATTTGTGACAAGAGTAGGGGAGAAGAGAGAACCTTGAGGATGGAAACATGTCCCAAGATGATAAAAGGAGGAGAAAGAAATCTGAGAATCCCTGGGGTCTGCAAGAAGAGGGGAGAAGACATGAGCAGGAAGTAATTTAGTGACCCTAAACACTGGTCTCAGGCTTATCTGTCTGCCTTCATAACCGACAATAAGGAGACGTGTTACCACTGTGAGTGGCCACAGGTCTTCCCAACTCTATAGACACACAGACAAGTTTCATCTTTTCCATTCTCCAGTCTTTTTCTTTTGAACAAAATTCTCAGTCCTCAGTTCCCACCTACAAAGTAACGAGAGTAAATACAGTGGTGGTGACGATGTAATCCACCTTTCGTGGTTACTGTGCAGGTCACGTGCCTAACACACGGTTTGAGCTTTTCCTGAGTGTTGGTTTGGAGAAAGGATGGTTCTTAACAAAGAGGCATTAATTTTCTGACCCAGTGGTCCACTGGAGAGGTAGTATCCCCAGCACCCATTTGTAGAAGTCCTAGTTGTCTGGGCTACTGAATAAACCTTGGGTAGTAGAATATTCTGTATGCCAGGTCATGGGCCGCCTCTGTCAGTAGCTTTCCGACTAGTGGGCAATCTATGGGGTGCCGCTTAAAATCCAGAAACTCAGATGAGACCCAAAGGAGAGAAATCTGCTAATGAGCCCATCAAGTTAAAGAGGTAAGAGTGTTGCCTTCTGACCATCTGTCTTGTTCTGGCAGCGCGTGCTGTCCAGATCCCAGGCCCCGTGTCTCCTCCAGAACCTGCCAATGCCATCGATTTCTATTAATCTGATGAAGCATTCATCACCCCAACAACCAACCTGCCACTGTTTGCTTAGCTTGCATGAAATCAGAGCCCCACAAAAATCAATGTGTGAAATCTTTGTATCAACATATAAGAAATCCAGAGGTTTATGCTGGCAGATTCAGGATTTGAGACAGATTAAAACTGACAAACTGGCACGTTCTGTGGTGGAGGCAGTGATGAGGTGTGGCACCATGTCAGAGATTTGGAAAACGGCCTACTAAGAAAGATATGAATGACCGTGGTAGGGGAGGGAGGATGATACCGTTGGACGATCAAGAGGATGTTTGAATTTTCACAAGTTCTGATGGCTTATGTTTCAGAAGTAACTTGAAATCAGTAAGGCTGGCACAGCACAGCCATTCCCTAGGAACTTGTGAGTAAAGATGAATTGTTAAATGGCTTGAGCGAGGTCACTCTGTGCAGAGGCTATGCCAAGACAAAATGGCGGAAGCTTGGCACCTACTTGCAGCAGCCGCTGAACAGCCCACACTAGGAGAGAATCACCTCTTGAAGGCCGCATAGCTTCTTAAGACATGAGCATGGGGATTTTTCCCATTCAAGTATCCGGAAGTCAGTGTGAGGCTCTGGCTTCTGCAGGAGCCTCAGGAGGGTGCATTGTTAGAAGTTCCACATGGCTAACTCTGTGCACTTCAATTTGTAAGCCATGTCTTCACCCTGACCTCAAGAGTCCTTCAAACAAAAGCAATGGCCAATGTAATGATGAAGAAAAATCTCTCTTCTAAAGGCCTACTCTTGACACTCTATTCTCATCAGAGAAGCACAGCATTCCAAAACCATGACAGAAATTTATTTTTTTTAAATTTTGATTCCCGTGTCTCACAGCAGACTGTAGGCCATCTGCTTCCAATGCCATGGGACTGTGGAGTGCATGCTTCAGGAATACAAACTCTCCCTTTAAGAATAGTAGCCAAGAAAGGTAAAGAAGTTGCTCCTGAAGGAAAAAAAATGAATCTACAGCAAACAAGTCAACAGTGAGTCTGGGGATGGAGTGTTACAGCTGAATGCTTGCCTGGCCAGTACTCCCCGGTGCCACCCGTACACGTGTCAAAACCAAACGGAAATAATCCAGGAGCAATCATGGAAGGTGATGTAAAGAAAAGAGAGTAAGCAATGGACTCAGGCTTGAATTTGAATCTTGTACCTGGCACGTATTGACTGTAGATTAGTCTTCTTTGTGGATGTAAGACTCTAGAGGAGTTTTTTCTTGATTGGTATTTGGTGAGAAAAAGAATATAAAAGGTCTCGCCTCTTGCGAAGACACAATAAGTAGCTGTGCTTCCTGTCAGATCATCTGTCTATGCCTCACCATCCTAAGATTGTACATTCTAGAAATAAGACAGTTGGAACTACATTGACTATCAATGGATGCATGATACATAGAAGCCAAAACTTTTTCCTTCTCAGAGTAATAGGGGCATGACTGAACAAGCAAGATTGACCTTTGCTGTCAGCTGCCAATGTGTTGTCACTTGCCATTGGCTGACGGACTGGCAAACCCTTTTCTCATTGGTTCCTTTTGTGTGGGATGTCAGTTTTGGTACCTGTCTACCAAAATCAACAGCAAACAATAGCATGACATTTGTAATTTGGACAGGACTTAGGCAGGAAACCTTACCTCAGTTCTGTTCTGTGTCACACAGGACACATCAACTAAGGGCTGAAAGATCTGTTGCAAGATGGCTTCCTCAGATAGCTAGTACCATTGCAATCCATATTAACAGGGAGCTCAGCTGAAGTCCATTTCTTTCCTCAGGGTCCTTTCTATGTGGCTTGCTAGTTTCCCTCACCATGTAACCTCTAGCTTCCAATGGCCACATCTTGAGACAAAGAGAACCAGGCATAACTTGTATTCTTGTTTCTGACCTGTTCCTAAAAGTCCCATAGTACCCTTTGGTCATACCCTACAATTCAAAACAAGCCTTGCCCAGGTTCATGGGAGAAGATATGGGCTCCACCTCCTTATGTGAAATCACATGTTCCTGGAGGACTGTCCATGGGAAAATTTTTGTGGCCATCTTGATAAGTATATAATCTGTCTTATCTCTGATTACCACTTAATTCAACGCTTCATTGCTTCGTTGCCACAGCTAGGACCTGTTTCTTCCTCTTCATTTGCTTTGCCACGTGGACTCTTCTTACACCCTAAATAGTGAATTCCAACCTAAAAGTGGGAAAGAAAATTATGATCTCCTCCCTATCCTATTTTGTTATTTTTGTTTTCTGTCAACTTGACGCAAGCTGGAGTCATCTGGGAAGAAGAACCTCAGTAGGGGGAATTCCTCCATTCAGATTTCCTGTAGGCAAGTCTGTGGGCACATTTTCCTGATTGTGATTGATATGGAAGGGTCAAACCTACTACTGGGTGGGGGTAGTGACACTCATGGTGGGTGGCTTTAGACAGTATAAGAATGCAGTCCAAGCAAGTCATGGGGAACAAGGCAGTAAGCAGTCTTCCTCCGTGGTCTCTGCTTCTGTTTCTATCTCTAGATTTCTGTCTTGAGTTCTCATCCTTACTTCCCTCAGTAATGGACTGTAACATGGAACTGTAAGTAAAATAAACCCTTTCCTCCCTAATTTACTCTTGGACATAGTGTTTGCTACAGCAATAGAAAGCCAACTAAGCAGAAAAAAGTAACGACATCTTGAATTTTGCAGGAAAATGGATGGAGCTAGAAAACATTATTTTGAGTGAGGTAACCAAGACACAGAAAGACAATTATCACATGTACTCACACATAGGTAGTTTTTAAACATAAAGCAAAGAAATCCTGCCTACAAACCAGAATCCTAGAGAACTTAGACAACAATGAGGACGCTAAGAGAGACTTACATAAAGCTAATCTACATGGGAAGTAGAAAGTAGAAAAAGACAAGATCTCCTGAGTAAATTGGGAACATGGGGACCTTGGGGGAGGGCTAAAGGGGGGAGGGGAGAGGCAGGGAGGGGAACAGAGAAAAATGTAGAGCTCAATAAAAATCAATAAAATAAGATTTAAAAGAGCCAACTAAGATAACCCCGATCTCAACTTCTTTCTAAAACCCTGTTAGACTTCTATTGTCCATTGGAATAAGCTTCGGACCTCTACACCCAAGTACTTAGCGATTCCATGTTTTACAATACGGATGTGACTTTGAAGTCTATGCTCATCTAAATTGGCATATACATACTGACAGCTCAGCAACTTAGACTGCATTTTCCTTCGCAGAGGTAAACTTTTGAGATGGAACACCCACAGTCTTAATACACTCCAGGGCCTGTCAGACATGGCTTAAAGTTGCAACTCTACCTTTAGCTTCTGTAAATGAGTTTAGAAGCTCTATCTTGCAAATAGCACAGTGCCTGGTGAAGATTGGACTCAAATAAAACATGGCTCTCTTTCTCCTTTTCTATTTTCTTACCTATTTGGGGGCAACATTCTTTCCTGAGTCCCAGACCAGAGCCTCTGTGTGCTACTAGTGGGCCATGCAAGAACAACATTTGGGGTGATGAAGCCTGTGAAACCCACGACTTCATTTCACCAGGCACAGAAACCCACATCATGACTTGGCAGCATGGAAGCACAGGCTGGATTTCCCACAATCCTTTAGTCTGGGCACCTTAACCAGCTTATCATTCAGCCACAAGTGATGCATGCCTTTGGAAATAACTGTGGCCTTGTGGTTTGCGTTCCTCTGGGCTGGGCAAATGTCAAGTGCTCTTTTGCCACAGTCTGTATGAGCACCCAGTGGTTTCCCTCTCTGGCTCCTGACTGTTTAAAGTTTATGTAAAAGTTTCCCACCAAATTCTAACAGCTTTTCTTGCTACTTCTGCTATTTTGCCTTATCAGTTTGCTTATCAATTCATTTAAATGTACTCCTTTCCAATTGGATTCCCATTTAGTAGATGTTTTACTTAATCAGTCAGTAGGAAGTGTCCAAGAATTGCAACAGTTCCATTTCCAAGAATTCGTGGAGTCTTAGAAAGGTCATTTCTCCCATCTAAATCAGAAAGAACAGGTCCATGGCAAGCAAGTCAAGTCATTAGATTTAACATTTCTGGGAGTTAATTCATACTGATAATTGTTCAACATCACAGTACATTCAGTTTTAATTGCATTATACCAAAGTGAATCTTTATTCTGGGGTATTTTCTACTTTAAGGCATCTCTCTGAAATCACATAAGCAATCTGCCCATGGTCTCTCCTGTGACAAACTGTTACACACCATGGCTTCTGGGGATAGACAGTGTGGGTTCTCACTTCCAAAGGCCAGCATGACCTTTCTGCTGGAGGTGGGGGCTAAGAATGGCAGCTTACCTTGTCTTCTTCCCCAAGTCTCAATATTTCTCTTTCTTCTTCCATAAGACCTTTCCTAACTTAACTTCATTCGACTTGCCCTGTTCGCTCCAGAATATGATTAGTTAAACCTTTATTTAGCTCCTCCTATCTGACTGCTCCTTCATCATTACTTATGTTGTTGACATTTCACAATAAATCTGTGAAAGTATGATCCTTCTGCATCTAAAAGGATAAAACTGAAGCTTGGTGGGAGGGAGCTTGCCCAGGGATGAGCAGTGTTGAGTTCCAGTCTGGGCTGGGCAGCAGAACTTTCTGTCTCCCAGACCTCCCGTGACCACCTTCCTGCCTCACCTGGCTTATTCCTGTCTTGCTAAACAAATGCTCTAACTAGTGTCACAGTTTACAGGGACAGACAACTTGATCTGATCTGTAGTTTTCATTGAGCTTTCATGTTCCTTTTCTTCTGCACTGGCACTGCTGTTTATTACAGTAAGGTCTGCAAGGGCAGAACGCACATGGTTAGCAATCCTTGGAAAGGTACTTTTGTACATTAGAAAGGACGCCAAACCTGCAATTTCATAATTTGAAGGTCAACCCATGGCTTCTTTTCTTACCTTTGATGGAGCCATCTTTTTTTATCTTTAAAAAAAATAGAGTTATGAAGCCGTGCATGACACATGAGGGAGAATTCCAGCACTTCGGAGGCAGAAGCAGGAGAAGCAGGAGTTCAAGACCATCCTTAGCTACATAGCAACCTTGAGGCTAGCCTGGGCTACCTGAGGTGGTGTTTGAAAAACAGTCGATATAATTGCCAGGAGAAGCTCTATAAAGACATTCCCAGCCACCTTTCAAAGCCCCTGTCTGAGCATTTTACTCTTAGAAATGGATAAGTCACATATACTGACTTCAGAGTCCCGGGAGAATAGTGTCCCCCAAAAGTACTTCTTGTCCCAGCTTCAGAGCAGCTTGGTGTGTGTGCTGGCCTGAGTTCCTGCTGGGTGGTAAGAGCCAATCAGCAAAAGCCTAGAGCCGTTCCTCCCCTGAACAATGGAAATGTGGAATGGTGTGACTGGCCTGGTGCCAGGCAGCTGTTCCGTGAGTCCTTGGAGGATAGCGATGGTCTCATATTGCAGAGAGGGATTTAGTTAAACCTAAGGAAGTATTTCCTGAGTATAGGCACCGTGAGACTCTGGAATGTAAGGTTAAGAAAGGCTAGAAAGCCTTTCTTTGGGAATCTTGAGAAAAGAAGGGGGGAAAACACTCTCACAATCAATCTACATGAGGGCTGTGTTGCCAAGAGGTGGAAAGATGGATTCATTGCTTTGGGAGCAAGAAGTCGTCGGTATTGAGAAATGAAGTCTGCCTCTTGTCTCCTCTCGCCTTGCATAATAGAGAACTCCAGTGCTCCTGAGAAACACCACGGGCCTCACCTGCTCTGATAATCACCCCACACCCCTTCCCTCCCCTTTCCTAGCATCTGCTTCAGCTCTTCATCAGCATCCTGTGAGTGTGCTGACTGTGTAGCCTCTGGTTAACTCAGGAAATGGTGCTCCCAGGAGCAAGAGACCAACCCCGGTGAAAACTTCAGGTGTTCAAACAGACTGTGGAATGCACCGTGGAAATGTTACTGGAGCGGCCTTCCCAGGCTTGCCTCTCTAAGCAAGCAGCCCTTCACTGTGGGTTTTTCTTTGCGACTACATCCCCGGCTTTCCATCTGTTCATTAACAGCGAATACACCGTATTGGCTTTGTGAGTAAGGATATACAAAGCCTTGTACTTCATTGCCTTATTCCTGCCAACAGAAAATACATGTAATTAAAAGTCATTGGAAAATCTTCCAAACGAAAGATAAATGAAGCTTTTGAAAGGTTCAGTATATGTGAGGCCTGGATCCACAGAATCATTAACCTTTAGAATCGTAGAGGTTGCCAACACAACCGGAAAAGAGCGTGGCTTTCTAGAAACAATGTGGCGAGCATGCTGGAGAAATTTCCAGCCCCACAGTAATCACTCCCAAGCAACTTCACTCTTTCAAGTGTCTTCAACCTTCTGAGCATCTCAGATGGTTCAGGCTGGTGTTGAGAAGGATGTGCTGATGCTGCAATTTAAGCCCAAACTCTCCGTTTCCAAGACTTGATCTTTATCTACCTCAAGGTCAAGATCACTTAACAGTGGTTTTAGTTCGTGGAACAGGACTGTTTGCTGGTTTCTTCACAAAAGCATTAAAGTCGGGACTCTTGGTGTAGGAACTTTGGAAAGTTTCAGCAGCCTTTGAATCTTTGAAAGGCTATGAAACGCGTGCTCAAACTAGAGGTCAAAAATCTGTTTTTCAAAATGACTGAAACTAGAAATGCTTTAGAGTTCAGATTTTTTTTAAAAAAGTTGGAGTGTATATGTGTGTGTGTGTGTGTGTGTGTGTGTGTGTGTGTGTGTTGTAGATACAGATATCTTTGGGACAGCAACCATGCCTAGCCATATAGACATTGTGTATAATGTGCACCTTATATACATGGTCTAAAGATAGTTTTATATGATACTTCCCATAATTTTGTATATAAAACCAAGTGTCACAGAATTTCCCCTGGTAACTCCATGTCTGTGCGCCAAATCTTTTGAATTCTGGAGCATCCTGGATTTCTTCTTTGGATAAGAGACACTCAAGCTGCAGTGTGTTTAGTTGCCTATTTCTGGAGAATGTTGAAAGCTTTCTCCATCTTCTCTTGGTCGGGGGAGAAGAGGTCATGATTATAAAACATAAACAACCATTGCCTTAAAAGCAAACTATGTTCAACTTACCCTTGCCAACCAAGCACGAGCCTCCCAGTTACAGAGATCTCCTGGCACTGGTTTGCCAAGGGCAGCCCTTCCTCTTCCTACCGTCAGTTAAGCCTTTATCCATCCTTTATCGTCCTGCTATCCATTGTAGCTTTGGCCAAGCAGGTCAAAGGGTTAATCAGTTGAAGCAGAAGGACAGGGCAGATCTAAAGGAATATTCTCCAGGCCCTAAATAGTCTCTTGACACTCTTTCCACTCCAAGTTTCTAGAATTCAGTAAACCACAACCTTGAAAGGGAAGTTACTGACCATGTCACAGGCATTCTGTTTCTGTTTCCCTTTCAAGGGAAAATGGTATCCTCATCATTTTCCTGGTTTAGGAATCTGACAGGTAGAACAGGGCATGCAATGTGTTTGCTGCAGATCCCCTAGCTGGGATCTGGGTCAGGATGGTTAGGTGCGATGCCCAAAATTGGTCTTTGAAAATTCAGCTGACATTTCTTTGCTGCAGATCAGCTGTGTTCCATCCTTGTTGGGAAAGGCTCCATGTTAGTTATTGTTGCTGTTTTCATTGCTACTGTGATCAAAACACCGTGACCGAAAGAGACTTATGAAAGAAAGGGACTTTCCTGGCTTACAGTTGGAAAGGGAGAGACCGTAGCGGTGGAGGCTGGACGTGGAAGAAAGCAGCTGGAGCCTAAGATCGAGAGATCATGTCTGCAAAGGCCAGACACGAAGTAGAGAATGAAGTAGAACTTGGGTAAAACTGTAAACACTCGATGCATCTCCCCTCCCACTCACCAGTCATTGCTTCCTCTAGTTTTCCTCAAATAGTGCCACCAACTGGGATCAAGTTTTCAAATAAAACTTTGAAATCAAGTTTGAGCAATAAGGATCATTTTTTTATTCAAATGACCACAAACTCAACAAATTCTCATCACAAAACATTCAGGAAATATGGGACACAATAAAAAGACCAAACCTAAGAATAATAGGAATAAAAGAAGGAGAAGAGTCACAGCTCAAAGGCCCAGAAAATATTTTTAACAAAATTATGGAAGAAAACTTTCCCAACATAAAGAAAGAAATTCCTTTGAATATTCAAGAAGCATACAGAACACCAAACAGACTGGATCAAAGAAAAACATCCCCTCACCATATAATAATCAAAACACAAAATACACAGGTTAAAGAAAGAATATTAAGAGCTGCGAAGGAAAAAGGCCAAGTAACCTATAAAGGTAAACTGATCAGACTTACACCTGACTTCTCTATGGAAACAATGAAAGCCAGAAGGTCCTGGATAGAGGTACTGTAGAAACTAAGAGACCATGGATGCAAACCCAAACTACTATACCCAGCCAAGCTGTTGTTTACTATCAATGGAGAAAACAAGACATTCCAGGATAAGAACAAATTTAAACAATACATGGCCACAAATCCAGCCCTACAGAAAGTAATAGAAGGAAAATTGCAACCCAAGGAATCCAACATTGCCTACACTACCTACAATAACTCAAGCATCTATGTGTCTTTTAAACTGGCATCTCCAAAACTACTTTCTAAACATATTTTATAGCCCTACCGCAGTTTACCCTCCCTCCTCTCCTCCCAGCACCTCCCCCACCTCCCTCCTGTGTCCTTCTCATCCACTTCTCATTTTCTGTTCAGGAAAGGGCAGGCCTCCCATGGATATGGACAAAACCTAAATATCAAGTTGCAGTAAGACAAAGCACCTCCCCATGTATTAACCGGGCAAGGTGACCCAAGATGAGGATTAGGTTCCCCCAAATCAGTAAAAGTCAGAAACAGCCCCTGCTCCCACTGTTAGGAGTTCTACAAGAAGACCAAGCCACATAACTGTCACACATATGCAGGCAGGCTCCCTGGTTGTCATTTCAGTCTTGGTGAACCCCTGTGAGTCCTGCAACCACTTGTTTTTTTCTTTTTCAGCAGAAGGGGTGTGAAGAGAGGGCGGACCTTCAGCATTTTTGATATTTGGGAGTCCTATTGCCTTTTGTCTTCATCAGAAAGTTAAGAATTGATTTGACTGTTTTTTCCACCTGCTGACTCTTTTCCCACTAAGTTTTGTTAGGAACAGAGTTTCCAAAACAACATTGTCACCAATAAGCTCTTGTAGTGGGGACACTCCACTCCATCTGCGTCCAAATCTTCTCCTCCCACTGGGCATCGTGTTCTGAATATGGAGGACACAGGGTGTCCAAGAAATGACAGAATCTGTAGTCACAGTCCAGAACCACAGGCACAGGAGATCAGAGGAAAGTTACAAGCAACCCCTGTTGCTTACTGGAAGAAACTACAAAAGCCTAACATGAGGGCGGCATCAAATAAAGTAACTTAATTATTAATTAGCTAATTTGTTCAAAAAAATGTTACCGTTCTTACCATGTAGACAGTTCCACAGCACCGCATGAGCCACAGTGGGAGAGTCTGTCCTCAAGGCGTGCACAGAGTCTTTGTGCACAGAGCCTGGAAAGCTGAAATGCAAAGTGCTCAGGGATAGCTAGGCACAAATAGCAACCGCTGTGGAAATCTCAAAGGGGGAAAGGTCTTTGGAAATGGGATGGCCGCGAAGAGTTGGGGGCTGAGACCAGCGTTGTTTAGATAGACAAAATTTTAGAGAAGTAAGTAAGGACAATCCTGAGCCAAGAGGGGAAATGGGCACAGCTGTGAAACATAGGGTAACCCTAATCAACCCAGAGTTGGTACAGAGCCGGTGTGAAAGATAGCGATATACAGAGGGTTCAGAGGGTTCAGATATCCTCATGCAGGCAAGCACTTCCAAAACTTGCCAGTAGAAACAACTTTCAAGTGCTCCCCACATTCTTCTCATTTTCCCTCCTTCTCGCTATCACTTTTATTCATTTTGCTCATGATTTTTGAATAACGGTAGGTTATTTCTAAGCTTCACCCAACTAGAAACACCATATATGTCCCATTCAGGGCTGAGCTGTGGGGTGGATTTGACCTTCATTTTCTTCTATGCCATTTCTTTTATCTGGCTTGGTAATTGTCCTATTTCCTTCTTTATTTTTTAACATGTCTGCTACTAATTTACCTCCAGACCCCCTGAAGGGCAATATTGTCTTCTCTGGGCTTTTGTACATGCATAGCAAGGTTCTACATGAGGAATAGGTTCCTCATGTCTCACATGTCCTCGGAGAACTTCTGTAATGTCCCGAGCCTGCGCTGCTTGGGTGCCTTTTTCTACGTCTGTTGCAGGTATCTCAGCATTGGAAACTTCACCCCACCCCTGGCTGTTTCATTCTTTATTGGCTTTTATAATTTTCTGCATCTTATGTATCCCCTTTGGTAGGGCATACCCCACTCTTAGGAGTAAGTATAAAGAGATTATTTTTTTGAGAGCTTTGTTATCTGGAAACTTGGGCTTTACTTGGTCACTTCACTCACTGTGAGGACAGAATCTTTAGACACAAAGCATTCTCTCTTGGGATAGTGAAGGGGGTTTTCTGACAGCTCTGACCTGCCACGGTCACAAGTTGTTGTTCATGTATGTGCTCTGTAATGACATCCTGGTTGTACCTCGAGAAGACTGTAGGATGCCCAGATGTTCCCTTTGAGTGGGCTCACTAATCTGGATGGATAGTTACAGACACTTCTGTCTGGAGACTTGTGTCTTTCTGTTCTGGATTCTTTCTCTTGTACTCTCCTTTTCTCACTTCTGTCTTCTGCGTTCTTTCTTTCTGAAGTTCCCTGATATTCAGTGTTAGGGGCCATAGGACCTTGGGCTGGTTTCTTCTAAGTCTCTGTACTCTGCTCTGTATGCTCAGCCTCACTTCTAATCTGTATATTATAATACGATAATAATAATAAGAGACTTTATATATATCTCATGTAATAATATATATTAATATAATATATAATTAATAATATATTAATATTATATATCCTTATAATAATATTATATATCCTTATAATATATATATATATATCCTTTTAACTCTCACTGCAGCTAATGGTGGTCTTTTCCTCCTCTCTCGCTGCTCCTTCTGCTCTTCCTAGAAGAAGTGTCTCTGTTTCCTTTGAGTTTCTTTGTCCAATTAATTTATTTTGGTCTCTGAATTTTCAGGTAGACACACACATATACATATTCCCTAGCCTAAGGTGATATTTGATAATCTAGGCAAAGGACCATCACGGTTACCTCCTTCCGGCCTGAAAGGGACCTGTCCCCTGGTAAGTTTCCTTGCAGGTTAATAAAAAAACCTCCAAATCTATTTTTCAAGAGCTAATAACCCGAATTCCTTCTCCTCAGGAGTCACCATGCTCTTGACTGGTGCAGGGGAGGGCAGTACAGGGCACCACTATCTTGGAGCACGGCATGAGCCTAATAGAAAATGAAATAATAAGATCCTCATTTTCCCAAGTGTGACTTCTTATTAAATTCTTTCTGTTTTCAGTAACAACCCCCCCCCCACGCACACCAACTCTCTTTGTCATTGGTCCATGAGTAGAGCTCCTGCTTCAACCTTTCAGAGATGAGGCATGGACAGCTCTTCCTTCCCATTCAAGCTTTTAAGATCTTTTCATCTCTTCTGGGCTCTTTCTAGTCCCTCCACCCCAAGGGTGTATAGCAGGCGTGACTCTACATGTCTTCTCATTCGTTTATTAAATCAGCTCCCATTGTCGCCCTAGCTTCTGAATCTTTGAGGCATTTTTCTCCATCTCACTTTTGGTTTTGGTTTGTTTGGAATTTTGTTTGTTGTTTGTTTGTTTGTTGTTTGTTTTGTGTTTTGCTCCTGTGAAGCTCACTGCACACACTATGTAGCCAAGGATGATCTTGATGATCTCAGTGCTGGGATTAGAGTCCTGTGTGACCAGATCCAATCCCTCCAGTGCTGGGGACCGAACTTAGAGCTTCGTGAATGATAGGCAGCACTCTGACAATGAAGCTAGATCTCCTGCCACGATCCATTGTGAATTTGAGTTCTTTCCTTTTCTGGTGTTGTATTCTATCGTTTTGAACAATAACCCAGGATTCTTATAAGCAAAAGCTGCCCCTGTAAAAAATTAATAGCTCATACAATACAGACACACTCTTCTTCTTCATCTGCAGTAAGGGCGGTGTTTCTGTGGATATGCGGGTTTGTGTTATAGTCAGGAAGTCCACACCATCACATACGGGCAGCACCATGATTCTGCTGTAAGCAATTAGGGACTACTGACAGTTCTGAAAAGAAGAAGTGGGAAGAGCAGGAGTTTTAGAAAATGGATCTTTAGAAAATGGTGTAAGTGATAAATTAGACATAGGGTGGACTGCAGGAAAAAAAGACAAGAACAGAAGCTGTTTCAATGGCTGGGCATAAGATAATACGGCCTATAGAAGGAGATGAGGGTCATTCGTTCATCTGACCATTTATATTTCTAGAGAGGCCATTAAGCACCAGGCATTTTGCCAGACACTGGATGTGTAACTGTGGCAGGTTGTATTTTCTAAGCATGCCCTCGTGAATATCCCCCATCCCACATTCTCTTCTTGTTCTGTGATGCTAACCCTCTCCTATGAGGTTGAGAGTAGGGTCATGTTCCCTCCCCATCAGCTCTGAGGACATCTATGACAGATGGGGTCCTGTGTGCCCGAGCTAGAGAGTAGAAGACAACAGCACTCACCCTGGCTCAGCGTCTCTTGCGAAGATTGTTTTTAGACCTTCAAAACACCGTCTACACTGAAACTTACCAAAAGCGTAGCCATGAGGAGAGGCGGCATAAAGAAGACAGGCCCCAAAGGGCCTCAGACGTTTGAGTTACCCCAGTCTGGCAGGACACATGTGTGTGATCAGGCTCTTGGGTGACAAGCTCAACCTCTTGGCTATGATCTGAGAGTAGCAGTAGGTGAGAAGTAGGTGGGCTCAGGTAAGCCCTAGAATCAGTCACTAGACATAATAGTAAGTGTTGTTTTCAGAAGCTAGGTTTCTGGGTGGCTTCTTATGTAGCCACGAGGAAGGCTAAACAAGTGGACATGCTTTGGAATGATAGATCTCAGGTCACTTGTGATGAGACTTTAATTGAAATTCTATCAGCATAGAATTTATGCTGGGTGTGTGTGTGTGTCCAGGAAGGTGTTTGTAGGAGGGGTGAAAGAGTGGCTGCCTGAAGTCCTTGTCAACTGTGTCTTGGAAAGGGAGAGAAAGAAATAAACAGACAAAGGCATCAGCAAACCAGAAAGACTTGACAGCATCCGGAGACTGCTGCACCAGGAGGCACAGAACAAAGAAAGAAAGGCCATCCGTGGCACACACTGCTCACTTGTTCTTGGAAAGATATCCCAGTGGCAATGGCTACTGCCTGTGTAGCCTCCTGTACTTCATATAAATGAACTTGGATTAACTTGTAAAGTGGTCAATAAGACTCTTCATTGATAGTTAAGGCAGGGTCTGGAACCTAGGAATATGCCAGTGATGCCCTCTAAGGACTAGCTCATGACTTCCCCTCTTGGGTGACATCAGAGGATCAGCCACTGAAATCCCACAGTGTGGCGTGACTTTTGCTGTGGTGGGTGCACGGGACACCCTCTTGACCCATGAGCTCAGGCCCCATTCCTTCCCCTGTTACTTGTTTTCCCATGCCACCGTAGCCTCTCAGCCTATTTACCCCTCTGCACTAGCCTCCCAATGAGTGGGTGAGGAGGAAGGATGGGGTGGATGTAGCTACTGAGAGGGGAAATAAGCTCTTTCCTAGAAAGGGGCTTCTGAGTATGTTCTGGTTGGGAGTAAGACGGTGACTTAATTAAGAGAAAGCACCTAATGACGAGCAAGGAAAGTGTCCCTGATTCAGTGAGTCTCTTTGTGAGTGGAATCTTCCAGCTCACTCTGCCTAAGAGGTTTGACTGGGACACAGAAATCTCCCACAGTGAATGGCAGGAGCAGCCACAATGCAGGCACAGCCTGTGACCCTCTGACCATTTTCAATGGCCCTCTGTTACAGAAAGGCACCTGTGGGCATGCATCCAGACATTCCTGGGAAAAGGGAAAAGTGGGTGTTTTGCAGGGTGGCATGTCCTTGCTGTGTGTCTCTTTCTGCTGCCTCGTGCATGAGCAATGCTTTTCCCTGAAAAACAGCACACATCTGTCTTCCGTGCTTGCTCTGTTCCTTCAGCCTGGCTTTCTCTGCCCTCCTCCTTCCTTGCTTAGATGCTCACTCTCCTCTGCAGCAGACTTCAGTGCCACCTCTGAAGTATTTTCTGAAGTGGTGATAATAACAGCAGATAGACCTTGGTGAGGTAATTTTAGGCCAAGGGCTCTAAAAGCAGTCCTAATTTGTGCCCTTGGCCAGAATGAGGAAATGCTTTTGGTTCTGTCTTGCACAGAGCCCAAGAATGCTAGGAGGAGGCTCTGGCTCCTAATCTGGCTTCTTGTTCTTTTTCACTGCTCTTATTGTCTTTAAAAGCTTTAGAGATTTAGTATTGTCTGTGGAGGTCACAGGACAACTTTGAGGAGTAGGCTCTCTCCTTTTGCTTTTACATGGGCTCCTGGGATCAAATTCCGGTACTCAGGCTCGTACAGCAAGTGTCTTTGCCCATCAAACCATCTTGCTGGCCCCCTTCCTCCCTTTCTTATACAACTTAAATGAGTATTCCTGCCTACAAGCTATAACTGAGGACATGAGAAGCCCTCAAACTCCTTGGGAAAAGGCCCACTGGACCGATCAACTCATCTCTTACCCCCGTGCCTTACTAACCCTAGATAAGCACCCATGATGCTATCTAGTTTCCCGAAACCCCCTTCTTCTGTACAAGAGCTCTCCCTTATTCTTTCTTAAGCTCCCACCTAGAGTCCTTTAACAACACCTTTCTGAAAACACGCTCTTCTGTGATCCGTGAATTTTGTTCTTCAAACCCAGCAAATGAGAACCCCAAACCACTGACTTGATGAGACCTCTGTGTGACTGTGAGCTTTCAGCACCCCAGATCCTGAGTTAAAATCCACCTGAGCCTAGGAAGCCTCTGTTGAACTCAAGAAACCCCACTTTTCACCATTTCAGTAGAATTGATTGTTTGTCCTAGACCAGGGGCAGTGAGATCTATGAGCAATGGGTACATCTTCTATGTTCAGTTAGGAATGGGTCCACAGGCCTTATGTGATAAAACACTTTACATAGGGATTATTTTAAAAATAGGAACTTTTATCTCATGGGAACTTATTATCATATAGAATTGTAAAATCAATGTGTCAGGACATTCCTTCCCTCTTGGAGGACCTGGATATGAATTCCACCTAAAGTCCTTAGACGCCTTTGCCTTGTGAATCCACCACTCTGGTGTCTGCGTTCATTGTCACCTAGTTATCCTTATTTCTCTACATTATCTGTCCGCTGCATGTGTCCAAATCTCTGTCCTTTATGTCAGTGCTCAACAGAAAGTCATTGGTAGCATTGTATTTTATGTATTTATTTAATTCTAGCCTAGGTGCTGCTGCCTTTCTACATGATCACTCATTGGTCTTTGAAATCAGCCATGGTCAAAGCAATAAAGACTAATTTTATGCCCTAGAACTTGATGGCGAAAAGTACTTCAGGTGATGGTTTGTGACAACTTGATTAAGGAAACAGCAAAGTTGCCAGTCAGATCCCTACAGAAGCGATGGGATGGTCATGTGTTCTGTTTTGCCGTGGAAGCCAAATAAAAGCAGCTCAGAAGATCAAATGTAACTGTTCTTGGCTCTTGCCCTCCTTGTTTTAGAAAATAAAGACTTTAAACTATTCCAAGCATATTCCATCATAGAGATCAAGTTTTCAAAAATACTTCTAAAAATCAGGGTTATCTTGAGAACAGGTGGTAATACAGAAAGAGACTTGCTATAGATATCAGCTTAGGAGATTAAATAAATTGGCAAGTACTAAGATCAGTTGCTAACAACTCAGAGATCCAGAAGGGAAAGTAGAGTTCCTTCAGGTCTAGCTCTGAGACCTGAACCCTTGAGAGCTGCTAGGGTAAACCCCAAGGCAGAGCCTGGCAGACTTGGTATCCAAGAAAACCTGAACCTGCACCTTGACTGAAACGGCCAGAGAACACTGATGTTCTGCCCCAAAGCAGTCGGAAAGAAGCGTTCCATCATATTCACAAGATGGTGTGTGGGATTTCAGTCATCAGCTTGGTTAGATTGGGGTACCAGTGAAGAATATCTATGGGTGTGTATGTGAGATGAGTGTTTGTAGGAAGGGAAACTGAGAAAGCAAGATCTGCTCCAAATGTGGATGGTGCAATCTCAGAAGCTGAGGGTCCAGACTGAGCAAAAGGGAAAAGGGATGCTGAGTGCTGGCATCCCCATCCTGGCCTCTTGTTATGTGGAGACATGAGCAAGCTGCACAGTCCTGACACCAGGCACAGTCTGCTGCCCTGTCTCCCTCACCATGATGGACTGTGTCCTCTCAAACCATAAGCTGAAATAAGGCCTTCCTGAAAGTTGTTTTGGTCGGGTATGTGATCCCAGCAACAAGAAGACTAACACAGAGGCTTAGCCTTTGAATGACTGACAGGACCCAGTCACATGAGGAAGGGCAGTGGTGGACTCACTTTGTCAGTCAGAATGCTACTCTTCTTCAGAGACCCCTTCACAGATACTGAGACTAACATTTGGCCAAACTCTTGGGATCCTCATGGACTGCTTAAATTAACACATAAAATTAACCATCATAATAAAATGGTTGACTTGGGGCAGTTACGAATTTGGGCTTTTGGTTCCGAGTACAGCTACTCAGCCAGCTGTCTCCTAAACATGGGGCTTTGGGCAAGTCACTCATTCTATCAGTACCTCACTTCTTCAGTTGTACAGTGGAGAGGACCATGGTGCCCAGCTCATAGACGTAGGATAATGATCAACTCAAGAAAAATCTTAGTAGATAGCCGGACCCAGAATCACTGCTTATAAGTTAGCCACCATGTTCATCTTTTCTCTTCTTCTCCTCCGTCTCTTATAGATATACAAGGAAGAGAAACAAAGAACCAGATATGCCTCCTGCCCTGGTGTAATACAGAAAGACAGCTGTGACAACAACCACATAGGCGAATCCTCTGTGGGCACGGGAAGGAGAGCTATATAGCAAATGTTAATAGTTCTACATGGCTTGTGTCCTCTCACAGGTGTGGGGCAGAACCCCTTTCCAATGTTTTCTCACTGTGGAGGTTTGACAGTTAAGCTGCATCAGTAGCCCGTATCTCCCCCTGAGCTCTCTCTAGCTCCTTCCTCTCTTCATCAACCCTCTAGAAGTGTTCTACATCCTGTGTCCACACCCACCCCTTGCCCTCATCGCCATGGTCTAGGCCTTACTGTAGTCAACTTACAATCTCCATTCCTTCCCGACTTCTGTTCTGAAGGCCAATGCTATGGTCTCTTTTAGATTTTTATTTTGCTTTGTGACTGACTGTGGTTTATTTATTGAAATGGTCTTGTTTTAGTCTTCTGATGCTATTTTCTCCTTCCCTTACTCCATAACTCCGGTTTATGTTATGGAATATTAATTTAAGATGGGCTGCATTTGTTCATGCTGAAGAACACTTGTTTTAATGATGCAAGGATGTGCTGTATTCTTTTGTGTTGCATTTGCTTAACTCTGTGAAGCTGTGTTACTTTGCCTGCCTAAAACATCTGATTGGTCTAATAAGAGCTGGATGGCCAATAGCCATGTAGAAGTGAAAAAATAGGTGGGGCTGGTAAGCAGAGAAAATAAAAAGAAGGAGAAATCTAGGAAATAAAAAAACAAGGAGCAAGAAAAGGAGAAGGAGATGAGAATTCCAGGGGCCAGCCACTCAATCACAGAGTAAAGGAAAGAAAGATATATAGAATAAAGAAAGATTACAAACCCAGAGGCAAAATGTAGTTAAAGAGAAATGAAATAATTTAAGTTAGAAAAGCTGGCTAGAAACAAGCCAAGCCAAGGCTGGGCCTTCATGAGTAAGAATAAGTCTCTGTGCATTTATCTGGGAGCTGGGTGGTGGGCCTCCAAAGAGTTAAGTAAAAACCAAAAACAATAGATTTATTTTCCTATTTTCCTTATTCCACTTGTCATTTACATATTGTGATTCCCCATGGTTCCTATTTTGAGTTTATGCTTTGTGGTCTATGCATGATTAAGGCTGTTCTAAACTTCAACCTCTGCTGCCATGTGCATGCTCTGTTTTACATTTAGTTGTTTCTCTTGAACCTCTTGAATGTTTCCGGAGAGTAATCCCAGCTGCCCTTGAACTCTTTACAGCTGATGATCACCCTGAATTTCTGATCTTTGTGCCTCAACATACCCATGTTTATTTGGTGTTAGAGATCACATCTATACCCCTTAGCATGTATTCTTGACCTTAGTTGTTGGCATCGCCTTCCTCTACTAACCACACCACGAACCTGTTAGCCTCCAGGTTTCACCTCCATGTCATCTCAATTCTATGAACAAAATGTTTCCTTTTTTTCCATTGTTTTTCCACAGGGTTTCTCTGTGTAGCTTTGGAGCCTATCCTGGAACTAGCTCTGTAGACCAGGCTGCTGGCCTTGAATTCACAAAGATCTGCTTGCCTCTGCCTTCTGAGTGCTGGGATTAAAGGCATGTGCTGCCACCACCCTGTACAAAATACTCCTTAATTTTGTCATTTTCACCCACTCCTCATTGACTGTATCGTTACACTGATCTCCATTGTCTTTCTCTTCCTGCTTCATTGTGATTGACTCCTAACTGTCCTCTGTCTTCTCTTTAGTTTTGAGCTACTAATCTCATATAATCAGTTATCTTAGACATCTGAATAAAACATATTCTCATTTAAAAAAGCCTTCCTCATTGTTCATTAGCTGGAGGAAAGCCTAACTCCTTAGTCCAACTATCAAAGTTCTTTACAATCTGACTCTTAGCTTTCTGCAATGTATATTTCATTCCAATTTAGGTATATGTATAGCCAAAACAAGCACAGATATATTGTCTATTTCACCAAGAGCCTGCAATAGAACAGCCCGCAGTGGGCTGAACTGTGCTGCCTTCTTTCACACGCTGAAATCCTAACTCCAGTGCTTAGCAGTATGCCTGTCTTCAGAAGGAGAGTCTGCAAAGGGAGCTCTGAGTTGAAGTGAGGCCAATAGAGTAACCCTAGTATTCCAACTGGTATTTTTATAGTAAAGACAACTGGATGTCTCCATGTTAGGCCTGAGCTGTCCTCCTTGGATGGTATGTAAAAGAAAGAAGTTATTCCATGCACGCCACTACCATTCTCCCCACAACCAATACTTCCCTTACTAAAAGAGCAGATAACAAGCTAAGTGAGCCTACCTGTGCCCTGCCACTCTGAGCCCTTTCCTGTTTGGATGAAACTGTTTTTTCTATATCCAGAGTTAGGATGTATTCTTTGTCTTGCCCAGAGAAGTTGAAAATACCGCGACATACACCTGGCTGTCCTTACTACAGGAGAAGGCCAGAACGATGAGAAACGCAAGCACAGAGCATTTCCGAGGCTCTGAGGTGAAGGCATCTCAACAGGAAGGGGCTAGACTGAAGGCATGTTTGGTGATATCTCATCAAACTGGAAGTCCTAGAGGTAGATTAGAGGCTGGGCTGGCCTTTTTCATGACTTTTTGGGAGTCTGGCATGGCTACAGTGAAATCTGAGTAGTTGGGGTTGAGCTGAGAGGAACCAGAGCCCGCTGAAGATCTCCACTCTCTCCTGCTCCCTCAGAATGCTCTTCCAAAGAAAAACAGAATGCAGTATCTCAGGCAACCCTTGATTGATATAAACACAGAAAGCAAGGGGGCCTCATACCCCTTAGATAGATCTTTCTGAGGGAAACTGAGGACCGAGGCAGTTCTAAGGAGAGTGCTTCAGGAAGAGAGAGAAGTAAAACCCTCAACTCTGCAAACATTCTTACAGCTCCCTGACATTGTTCAGCTATGCGATTTTCAACCGACTTAAAATTCTACCACCAGGAATATGTTTATTAATTCACGGGGAACATTAAGAGGAGGTAAGAATCATTTTCAGATTTTGCTGTTACCTGACACTGACATTGTCATATGACAATGGAACCCAAACAGAAACTGAAGCCCAGAGGTAATAGAAGGTGAAGGTGGGAACAGTGGAAAGTGCTTTTACTAGAACTGCAAGCTGCCCATCACAGCAGTAGATGTGGGATGGAGAAACTAGGGACTAGTGGTGTTGGTACAGATTCCCCTACAATTGTTCATACAGATTGTCTGGCTGAGTGGGGAGGGCTCTCTCCCTAGTCTGCTAAGGAGAGTTGACAAATTAAGGGAGAACAGCATGCAACCAATATTCCAGCATGGACGGCAGAATGTGTTGAGTCTTCCCCACCACCGCCGCTTTTCCGCTTATGTTTCCCCCGGAGCAGGTTCAGCTTCCTTTGCCAAAGGAGGCAGGGGGTGGGGATATTGTTGGCTTCGTGCCCACCTGGGTATCTGCTAGAAGAGTTTTGCACATGCTGCTAAGTGCCCAGTGGCACCCAGGGCTCCCTTTTACATTCTTAATTACCCTGAAATTCAGCCACATGGTCCCTCTGCCTTCCTGGACCAGTGTTCTGTGGCAGCTGGTATTAGAAACCAACTGTGCTTCGAGAGCCCTCAAGTTCCTCTCTCACTCTCGGGAAGGGAGTGGACTGGATAGCCTCGTGTGTTTGCGTCTGTAGGGATCCGTATGCAGGGTGTTAGGCATGCCTATGTCTCATGGCTCCAGAGAGTGATTTGTGCATATGAACATAAATGCAAATGTGTGTATGTGCATGCGTGCATGCATGTGCGTGTGAGATCATCTCTGAGGGTTTCTCTTGATTATTGATAATGCTTTTAGAATGAATGAACTTATGAACTTGATAGATGGCATTTTAAGCTTTCACGGGGAACTAGACAATTTCCAGTATTAGCATAAGGAGGCACAGAAATCATTTGGCAGTTGATGATGGTGATCTTTTCTAAAGGAGGGAAGATAGAGTTTCTGGAAGTCTTTTGTCTTGCTAGTAAGACAAAATAGAAGGAAGTGGGGTTGAAGGCATTTGGAGAAAAATCTTCAGTTTGGATTATCTTACCCTCTCTACACACATTCCCCACCTCCATATATTTCTGAATTTTTTTGGAAGAGGCACATTTTGATACAGGTATCTGCGTGTTGCATAATTTTGCACAGGCACACACAAAATCACTATGTGCTAATACACACACACACTCAAAGATGGGCAGACATTCTTCTCTGCTACATGCATTGTGAGGTGTATTGCTCACAACTGGGAGATGGAAAAGTACTTTTGAGATTTCCTCTCAAGAAATCCCAAAGTCTTTTAATAACAGAAAGGCAGGAGAGAGTAGTGAGTACGAGAAGCCTGATCAGTAAGCAGGAGAGACTTCTGGAGACATGGAATCACTCTTCTAACAGGGCTGAGGAAAAACTGTTTGAAGGGACTGGGACATGAGTCAGGGATAGAAGGAGTCAGAGGCTGTTCTTACACATAGATGAGAAAAGGGAAAAGCAAAGTTATCCAATAGAAACAAGTTTCTAGGTTCCCCTCTCCAAGTTCGTGTTCTATGATCATTGTCCCTATAATCAATAAGTAACTCGTCCGCTGATACACTACATGGCAATTCTTTGGAGACCAGATTGCATGTCTATGATCATAGGGAGATCTCATTATGACTTCGTAGGAAGTTCTCATTTCCATTTCTTAGGAGGTCTCATTGTACTGTCTTTTCTAGTTCTATTATTAAAAAGCCAATCAGAATGGAAGGATGAATTGATATTAGTTATTACTCATTTAAGATGATTGACTCAATATTTTATCAGTTCATTTCATTTAACACACCCGAATTCACTATTTATAAATGATCTAGCATTGTGCTCAGCACTGATCTCAAAATATTTCACAGAAAAGTGCAGTAAGCCAGACCCAAAAAAGAGGAACATGGGATATACTCACTCATATTTGGTTTCTAGCCATAAATAAAGGACATTGAGCCTATAATTTGTGATCCTAGAGAAGCTAAATAAGAAGGAAAACCCAAAGAAAAACATATAGGCATCCTCCTGAATATTAACCTTCATCATGCAATGAAAGGAGACAGAGACAGAGACCCACATTGGAGCACCGGACTGAAATCTCAAGGTCCAAATCAGGAGCAGAAGGAGAGAGAGCACGAGCAAGAAACTCAGGACCGCGAGGAATGCACTCACACACTGAGACAATGGGGATGTTCTATTGGGAACCCACCAAGGCCAGCTGGCCTGGGTCTGAAAAAGCATGGGATAAAACCAGACTCGCTGAACATAGCGGACAATGAGGACTACTGAGAACTCAAGAACAATGGCAATGGGTTTCTGATCCTACTGCACGTACTGGCTTTGTGGGAGCCTAGGCAGTTTGGATGCTCACCTTACTAGACCTGGATGGAGGTGGGGATTCCTTGGACTTCCCACAGGGCAGGGAACCCTGATTGCTCTTTGGGCTGACGAGGGAGGGGGACTTGATTGGGGGAAGGGGAGGGAAATGGGAGGCGATGGCAGGGAGGAGGCAGAAATCTGAAAGAAAGAAAGAAAGAAAGAAAGAAAGAAAGAAAGAAAGGAAGGAAGGAAGGAAGGAAGGAAGGAAGGAAGGAAAGAAAGAAAGAAAGAAAGAAAGAAAGAAAGAAAGAAAGAAAGAAAGAAAGAAAGAAGTAGAGAAAAAAAGAAAAGTGCAGTCGGCAGTGCAGGGGGTAGGAGAGATGGCTCAGGAGGTAAGAGTGCTCATTTTCCTTCAGATCACCCAAGTTCAATTTCCAGCACTCATGTTGGGCAACTGCAAACCACCTGCCACTCAAGCTCCAGGACACCCAACCCCTTTTCCTGACCTCCACAGGCTGCTTCACTCGTGTAGGATACATACAAACAAACACATGGACAGCAATTAATTTTTAAACAATTAAGATGAGGTAACATCAGGAGTGTACACAGTGACCCACATGCATGCACACAGGGTGTGCTCGGACATCCTAAGGGGAAGTAGTTCAACACAGTAGATTAGGGATGGTTGGTGGCCAAGAGGAAGCACTGGCTGACTTTAAAGCAAAAGTGGAGTGGAGTGAACTGAACAACCCTATTAAAGATGGTGGATTTCTATTTGTAAATATGATGCCACTGAGACAGTCTCTGCTGCTGGAAGAGAACATCAGCTTAAGAGATCAGTTCTAACTGTGAAGACCGAACTTTCAAATCCAGTGCTGTAGTTCCCTGCACCAAACACTCTGACATGAAAATTTTGCAAGAATTGTTCGTTTATAAAGTGAAGTATGAGCAATACTAGTTCTTTAAAGAAAGTTGACAATTATCTGTGTTTAAATGTAGCTGCCAGAGAAAAGAGTTTGGCATTATCATATATAACAAATTTTGAGTTCAAAAATGAAAATATGTATGAGAAATTGTCATTGAAGCTTATTCGGAAAGTATTTATGAATTTTAGGTAATATTAACACAGACTAAGAAGCTTATGTGAGAGTGGTGGGTACACAGTTGGGGGAATGTGGTTCTCAGGTCACCCAAACCATCCTTGAGTGAGCAAACAAGACAAAGACCCACAGCTACAACCACAAAAATTGTTAATAAGAGAGAACAATAAAAGCAGAGGACTAAAACTTGTACTATGTAACCAAACTTGAACTTGAGGGACATTCATCAGCTAAAATGCTTTAGTTTGAAAAGGTACATAGATAATCCCTCATCTCAAAAAGCTAGGAAAACAAAGTCAAACAATGAAGAAGGAGATGGACAGTAAGAAAGCTGTAAAGATAAGAGCAGCAATAAACCTGAAAATAAAATGAGTTGCTTAGCCAGGAAAGCCTCTGACATACAAAATTATGATTTAAACCAGGAAATGAAAGGAAAGCATAGTGTTACTTGAAGTAAAATATTAGAAAAGGGCTAATGTAACATTTGTACATGTGATAAAAATCATCTCAGGGAAAAGCTTTCTGCTCCTCTGAAATCCATAATAAAATGATGTATCTCTAGGAAGTTTACAATTATCCAGGGCTTACAGAGGAATAAATGGAAATTTTGAGTGGATGAAATACATGGAAAAAAAACTTGAAAAAATAATTATGAAATGGTTCTATCCATGATATAAAACTTTCAGGAGAAAATGGTCTCATTGCTGAATCTATCAAATTTTCAAAAGGGGTGTAACCTGAAAAGAGAAAATATTGAGCATGTACAGATTCTTGTAGGACATTAATGTAACCGTAATATAAAATCTTACCTATAATTTGTAAAATTAGACTGTAGGTACCACCTCTTTTGTGAATATAAATACAAAACTTAAATAAAACATTGTTACATAAGTAAAGAATATGTTAGAGAACAGATATGACCCTCGCTGTCCTTCGCATAGGAGAGTATATTTCTGAATAAAAGAATAGGCATTTATTAAAGTGCTACATCTCTCAAACAATCAGAACAAGAACTGTGGGGACTGGAGATGTGGCTCAGCCATTGAGAGCACTCTCTGCCCTTGTGGAGGAACTAGGTTCCTAGCGCCCCCATGGGGCTGTTCCCAATTGCTTATAACTCCAGTTCCAAAGAATCAACACCCTCTTCTGGCTTCTACAGGTATCTGCACTCACATGCACACACTGACACACATAAATATAATTAAAATAAATATAATTAAAATAAGGATAAGGAAGGCTACATGAACATGTCAGTAACAATATGAAATTAACAATGAAATCTACATTGAAAAGAATTACGGTAAAATTGGGCAAACAATGCTCCTTCTTAATATGTAAAAGAACCTGTACCTTAAAGTGATTCCAAATCCCAAGCTCAATAAAGTTATTTGGGAGAGAAGATGCTGACATAATGAAACAGAATTAAGAAGCTGAATTATTTGAAAGGTAAGAACTAAACAGTCGTAATTTCCATAATACTTCATTGTCTACTACAAATCCCTTCACAATGAACTGAAAAAAATTTAGCATGAATTAGCATTAAGTCAAGTGATGGATTACAAACTCCACATATGATACTCAATTACTTTCTACTATAAATACAATGGATTGGAATATAAGAAGAATATAAAATAAATATAACAAGTAAAAGTGGAAGCCTGCATGAAAGCATAGAAAACATGTCGGTATAAAATATATTAAAAATTAAATACAAATTTGCAAATCACATTAATAGTCTGTCTGCCAAAGAAGAAATAGTCTTTTTTCCCACCTCATTAGAAATCAAAGAAAATAGAAACTTCAAAATGGTATTTTCTTTTTGCCAAATCAGGGAAGGTTTTCAAAATCATCACATTTCATTTTGCAAAGTATGTTGAAAAAATACTTTCATGAATTGGAATAAGAATAGTAGGTACGGCACATATTGCTTTCTAGGAAGGGTCCGGACCGTTCAGGAATTTCCAAGACCCGTGAAGATTTGTGTGATTGGGTTTGGCAATTCTACTTGTAAAAATACATCCTCATAAAGTTGTGAGAACTGCATAAAAAGGTTATGCATGAGGACATTCATCATCAGCTATTCATAGTAGCCAAATTTTAGAAGCAATCAAAGTGTCTAATAATAATGAGAGGTTTGGAAAATTATGACATGTCCACATAGGATCAGAACAAATAATGTTTGCACAGAACAGTTAATGACACGGGAGAAGGAACACGTGACGATCAGTTTCAGAGAGGCAGGGGGAAGGAACACACTAGAAAGGTAACTGCCATAAATCTCTGTCCTGGGAAGATGAATTATTCCTAAAGTACCTCTACATGCTTCTTCATTTTCTCAATTTTGAAAGGCCGCAGCCAGGCACAAAGCATTACTGACTGTTCTCAATTTGCATTTTCTAGCGTTTCTAGCTTCTTATGCAGGGCCTCTTTCCCTCTTCCCCATCAGGATCTGTTCCAATCCTTGCAGAATGACACAGGGACTAAGCAGATGGGAAGACGGGGTTTTGCTTGGCCATGGGCATTCTGCCGTGGTGTTTTGACTTGCCAGAGACCCGGATATAACAGGGATAAGTGGTCATGAATTAATCCTCTGAAGCCATTTTTCTCCTTTAATTTTATCAGGGATTTTGTGACAGTGACTGAAACCTGTGACCCACCGAGAGCATGGCAGAGCATGGCTAGGGGGCAGTGGTGGGTGGGACTTAGAGCCATTTTCCTTCATCTGTGAGCACTGGGTGAGAAACAGCCATGCCTAGAGTCGGAGGACGGGGGCAAATCCCACCAAGTTCTCACTCTCCATTCCTGGTCTCAGAACGGTGCTTGAACTCTAAGCATGTTTAACATTTAAGAAATTAAATAAGGACTTAATTTTTTTTTTCAGAATCTCTTTAAACTTAATAGCCAACTTTAGGCAAATAATTTCTTCATGAAGTTTTAAAAAACAACTTTAGTGTTTAAGAGATTAAAACTAAGTTTTAAGGAGCTAGTCAAGAAAGATGACCTCACATCTGCCCTTTCTTCGTGCGAACAAGAATGATCAGTCCATGAAAGACTCGCTCTCATGGCACTCTCATGTATCTGAAGAAATGTGAGCCTTAAGAGAACGACTCTCCCTACTCAGAGCAGGGAACTACGGGGATCACTGTGCTTTAAGACAGGGGCTGGGCATCTGGAGTTGTAGTTTGTGATGACTTGGTACCTCTTGGGCAACCAAGGAAGTGGCTCATAGACACACAAGGCAGGGCGGAATTGTGGGTATTGGCCCTATTGGGTTGATTCATCATTGTCAATTTCTATAATACCTTTCTTGTTCCCAGAAAAAGATCAAGAGTACTTGGGAACATTTTAAGTACTTAATGGACAAATTACTTTTGATAGTGGGGTTAACTAAAATCTGTATATCTGAAAATTGTTATTATTTTTTTACTTTAGTAGGAAGAGATGTATTGTGAAATTATTGACGCATAAAGGAACACAGGAGTTAGTAGTCTAGAAACCCTTGGGATCGGTACTGAGGGAGAATTATTGATCCAGCGTTTGTAAGTGCACCCACCAGGAGGTGTAATGCCTATGGATGTGCGAAGTTCACTTGTTGTTGTTTGAGCAAGCAGATGCCCAGAAAAATAGTTCTTATAAAAAGTAGAGGTTGTAGCTGACGAAGCTGCCCTCCTCCTTCCATTCATGATGTACTAGTCTATAGAAAGCACATGCATAGTCTTGAACTTACTGTGGCACACATGTGTTCTACAGGTTATAACGTAAATATATATTTATTATAAATAAGATTTCAAAAGCAATACCAATCAGTTAAATCCATGTATATGACCAGAATATTGGCTTCATGCTAGCAGATTTTTTTAAAATTCATTTTATCTTCTCCAGTGACTTGGTGTCTGGATTTTTCTCCCTTCTCCTTATCAAAAGAAGAGTTTTCATTGTGTGGCTTTACCTCTAATAAAAAAATTAATATCCTCCCAAACAGGATGCTTTCAAATTGCACAAGGAAAATAGAAACCATATATGATTTCATAAAGACTAGGTCTACATTTTTGTCTTTTTAGACAAACGTGGATGTCAGTGCAAAACAATATTCTAAACTTTATGGGAATCTTGAGAAAGCACCTTCCATCTTTATGGCTGCAAAACATACTGTGTTATTTCTGTCAATATTTGCTGTTGTAGCAAATAAGCCCCAAACTATATGAATTGTTCTAACAAGTAAAAAAAGATTTCTTTTTTTCTTGGGTAAAGTCTGGCACAGGTATTCCTGAACGGTGGACCATCTTCCAAGTTGTAAAACACGGACCCAGTTCCTTCTCTACCTTCATCACGTGGCTTCTACTACTGCCATCATTCATCTGGAGGCAATGGAAGAGGAGGGAGTACAGGGTACAGTTCATGAGTGATCAGTCTGCTCTGGGCTTTGAAGTGAGCCCATGGCTTCTGTTAAAATTCCTCTGGCCAAGCTTGGTCATGTGACTACGGTCAACCAGAAAGAAAGTGGGAACACTGTCTGGCTACATAAGCAGGGAAAAGAAGGTTCAGATGCAGGGAGCAGCCAGCCATTCTCTGACACCCTCATGTTCAAGAATCAGAGAATGGGACAAATTGCTTTCTGCCCACTATTTTTGGGTTTTCTCATCTGAAAAACTTGCCTTGCTTCGATTACTCTCGATAGCGTTTTGCTTTATGATCAAATATACTGGCAGAATATTGAAATAAGATCTGTCTAACTCAGAGCCCAGTTTCTTTACAACACAAGAGTATCTCAGTACGAAGAAATCTGTGTTTGTCTCAGTTCAAGTAAATAAAGCAAAACAGCAACCACAAAACCAGCCAAACAAAGGTCATACTCTCGTGGTTGATGCTCTAATGACAGGCACCTGGAAATGTGTGTGGGGACCAAGGCACTACCCATCTGAAGAAGCCAGGAGGGTGGAGTGGGTAAGCAAAGCTGCCTTGGTCTGTTCAGGTGACACACTGGAGCTCAGGAGGCATGAAACCTTCCACCCACTTGGCTAGCGAAGATCTCTGGAGGCTGACGACCATCTCTACCACAATACAGTAATGGCTGCAGCCTGGCTGGGGTGGGGGCGCTAAATTTTGCAAGCCTGAACAAAGATGCCTTTGTCTGTCTCCAAACCTATATTATTTCCATCTGTCACATTGTTTCAGCCTGGTAGAGTGATTTCTAGGTTATAGTCTCTGAGCCTCAGTTCGTTTCAATCAGGACACGTTCGCACTTGCACAATAAATGTTTGTATGTAAGATGTTTCTTTGCTTTCTAAAATTGAATTGTGTGTTACCTGGTTGCTGGCTGTCACGGGTGGTCCACATGGCTATGGATAAGAGCATTGATCTTGCAAGGGAACAGATTGGCTCTTCAAAGGGGGTACTTTGGGTCTGACAGCTGCAGATGATGAGATGGCTTCTAATAGATACTCTGTGCTCCCATCAAAGGTGTGAAAGATTGTGAACCTTTCCTCCCAGCTGCCCAGTCCTACAGAGAATGGGTGCTCGGATCTGCCAGCCTGCCTCCAGCACACGGCAGCTGATTGCATTAACACGGTATCTGCGTGGCTGCTGAGTCCACGGGACCGAAATCACACCTTAAGATACTACGAGCTACTAGGAGAGGCCTTCTTGGGTCAGTTAGGTTAAGACCCAAAGTAAGCATCAGCTTGAGTCAAATTCCCATGGGGCAATGGTCATAAACAACCTCAGTCAAGGGTGGTATGGTGCCTTCCTGAGATGCTAAGCCCTTAAGCGAGCTTCCTAGAGACCTTGTTCTATTGGAAGGAATCTTACTTCTGACCACCCTTACTAGATGATATCTAATCTGACAGTTAGTTATATAGTTCCCACAGTACTTGCTTCACTAGCTTTCAAGTATTTGATATGAGTTCGAACATTTTTTAGGAGAATGACTTGTGATCTATCACAAGCCACTGGCTCTATCCTGTGATCTCAATATAGAGACAGGATCACCTGCTTCCTTGTCATGAACATCAACAGTGAGACCTCTGCACCCTTCCTGCAGCCTGCCCAGGGAGGAGGTTCTTCTTGCACAGCTTAGTACTGCCGACTAGGTACCCCCAGTTGCTCCCCAGTGGAACCTGAATCTTCAGGTAGATTCCTTTGATCTCAGTCATCTTCTGACTCCTTTAGTGCCAGATGATCTCACACTAGAATTTCCTGTTTCCAGGGGAGTAATGTGCAATATTCTCTTTAAGAGCTTAGGGCCAAGGTCCAGATCCCCAGCTTTGTTCTAGTTCCTGGTACATCTAAAAAGGCTCTTCTATTTCAGGGTCAACCTTTGGATCATACCACATTGGAAAGATAATAAAAGAGCACTTTCAGTTGGATTTTATTCATTATTTATGATATTCACTAAAATTACAGATGAAATAGGTCATTATATCATCCAGCTCCCTTTCTAGCCAGTGTGTGTGTGTGTGTGTGTGTGTGTATGAGTGTGTGTCTGTGTGTGTGTTGACTTAGGTTTCTGCCCTGCTCTATCCCACAGTCATTCAACCCAAAAAAATACTGTTCAGCCCCAAAGAGACACACAGAGGTCTACATTATTTATAAACTGGTTGGCCTATTAGCTTAGGCTTCTTATTAACTCTTTCTTACATCTTAAATTGGCCCATTATTCTTGTCTATGTTAGCCATGTGGCTTGGTACATTTTTCAGGGAGGCAGTCTCATTTTGCTTTCTTTGTGTCTGGGTGACATTTGCAGACTGATTCTCGTTCCTCTTCCCAGAATTCTTCTGTTCTCATTGCCTTGCCTCTACTTCCTGCCTGGCTACTGGCCAATCAGCATTTTATTAAACAAGTACAAGAAACAAATCCTTACAGGGTAAAACCATTGTCCCACAGCGTGTGTGTGTGTGTGTGTGTGTGTGTGTGTGTGTGTGTGTGTGTGTATGGATGGATGTTTTCTTTAATAACATCTATAAAAGAAGCCTTCACAAGGTTTGATCATAATTATCTCTTGACCATTGTATCAAGTGAAAGCTCTTTCAAATAACTATGCTTTAAAAAAAATTGGTCTAATTTCTGTCTGGAAAAGTCTAGATGTTGTTCAGGCTGAGTAGCTGGGCCTTTTTCTTCACGATTCACAGGACTCTGGTACTTTCCTAATTGAACAAGCTTGAACAGTGTTATGGGTCTAATCCGTGTCATTTTATAGTAGCTAGGATCATGTTGGAACAGAAGGTATCAGGCAGGAAAATGCACACCCTTGATACAAGGAGCTGCTTTTGAAAAAATATTCTTGGAAAGTCACCATTTCTTAATAAAAATGTTCCAAATAATGTCTCTACTCTCTGGTTTCTTCTAGGGCATGTGAATGAACTTCTAACAACATTACAGTGCAACATCAGTGCCCCTGTCTTACTTGCTCTTGAGGCAATGGGCACCGGGTCTCCTGCGAAATGAGAAAAGGGCAGAAGCACAATTAATTTGCATTGCAGTGAATACAGTAGGACACTAAAGTGTGCTGACAAACTGGTGCTTCCTTAGGCATTTTAATGGGGAAGGACTGGGGCGGGCATAACCTCAGAACATAGGATGGCAGAGGCAGAGCAAGCACAGAAGCAAGTATATAATAACACACCAACCTGTGCCCACATGTTGACCAACATTAAATAATCTAGCCACTAAACAGGCCGAGATCCAGTAATTTCAAACATTAAGTTGTTATATGTCATGTGAAATTTATGATGCAGACACTAATAATTATTTATTGAGTTTTGTTTCTATTTACTTTACAAATAGTCTATATCTATAGGAGTTGAGGCTTGATTTTATGGCTTTGAATCTTTTTTTAAAAATATGAAATTGATGTGTTAGTGAGATGGCTCCAAGGTTAAGAACACTTGCTGGTCTTCCAGAGGACCTGGGTTCAATCCCAGGGCCTACATGGTGACACACTCATAGTTATGTTGGTAAATTACCTTCTAGATATCTACGTTTATCTGCTTAGACCTGGGCTCTTGTCAGCCTTGGTCAGGGCAGCTTCTGCCTGCAGTGGGCAGCAGTCAGTGGACAGATGTAGAACTGTCAAAGTGCTGAGGATAAGAAGGAAAGTGCTCAGCCCTAAGTGAGATACCTTTCTTGATCCCACTGTCCACTGCCCACCACCCACCACTAAGGGCCAGAGAACTTGTAGAAGAGGTGGGAAGAGTGTAAGAACTGGAGGGCAGGAAGGTGTGCTATGAAATATGATCTTCTGGGCTTGGCTTGACGATTGCACTGATGAACTCATAGCAGCTCTATTGACTTTGCACAAGATACTTTCAGCAAAAAACTAAGATAGATGGAAGACATTTTCTCCAGATTGCATCCCCTACTGAAGAGCTGTAGACAGTTGATAGATGCTAGGAATGGGAAATCCTCTCTTTGTCTTCTCTCTCTTTCCCCCCCTTTTCTTCCCCCCCCCCTTTCTCTCTCTCTCTCCTAATGTGTAGATACTGGTATATTTCCCATGCTACAGTGCAGGTCCCTACGCCCCTACATACTGGCAGTGCTAATTTGACATAGTGAGTTATCAGGTGGAAAAAGACATGAATTTCGTTTGGAGGGGTTCATGTTGAAAAATATTTGCAGGAGAATTGGATGGGGCAATGAGAAGCAAATATGATCATGATCATCTTTCATTGTATACACATATGAAATCTTTACAAGAAAATTCAAGGTCATCATTGACCACATAATGAATTTGAGAGTGGATGAGGATACATGAGACCTTGTTTGAGAAACAAAACTAAACAGAAAACATTAGATTTGAGCTACTATGAGGCTTCATGGATTTTCTTTTTCTCCTATGCAAGAATTAACCAGGCCTAATCCCACTCAGCTTCATAATCAGACAAGATCTGGCACGTTCAGGATGATACGTTCACAGAGGAGAGTTGTTTGGCTTTAAAATAGGCTTTGTATATTATTAAAGCTGAAGAAATACTGACCAGTGTGGTGTCATCAAGCCTTTCTGGGGCAACTCTACTTAATCCTCCAATGTCTACAAGAGCTATACACTGAAGCACCATTGATTAGTTCTGGTGGCTTACAAATGTCTCATTTTGGTACAGGCTTGACCATATATAGAGAGATGGAAACTTTATTTTTCCATCTTCCAGTTCCATTATCTTTCACTTCGTTTCCTTTTGAGGATGGTCTTCTGGCCTTGTCACTAAAGCCTTATTTCCTCTGGACCTGTGACAACTACTTCTGATATTTGTAACAAAACCATACCAATTGCTTACACTATCCCTAGGTATTACTGCTGCTTCTTAATAATAAGAAATCTTGTATCTCATTGGCTTTAAGTCTAAGAAAACAAATGAAAGAACTGGCCCAGGAAAACAAAAAGAAATCATTAATCATTGGATAGCTTTGAATAGTTGTTAGATTCGGATGGAAGTCTTTCAGAATAGTCTTTGGAAATGTCTCTGCATCTAATCTATGAGGTTCCCATGAGTCTTGTGAGTATCAAGCTCCTTCCTTCATACTACAGGAACAAAAGTACTGTGTCCCAAGCAAATGCTCAATAGTTTCTTGGTAGGAATCCCCTGACACATTGGAGTAGATGGGTTTAAATGGAGGGATCAACCTGGAAATGTATCTAGGCACAGAAAATACAGTACTGAGTGTGAAGCTGGTCAGAGAAGTTCTGGGGAAAAATCAGCTCAATATGAAAAGGAGAAGGAGAAGGTTTCATCCATCTCTCCCTACGTGCATTCTGTCTTGGGTCTCAGCAATGAAATATGAAGGACTGATGGAGACTGGGTGGAGGAGTGGGTATGCTCATTGCAGCTGCTTGTTAGCTATAGTGTGAAGGACAATGATATTCTTTCAAAACACCACCCCCTGCACACCTAGCTTGAAACCGTGAGATTCTCTTTAATTTGCAGTTTGGGAAGCTTCAGTCCATGGTCAGTGGGATGCAATGGGTCAGGACATTATGATGGGAGACATCCAGGATCTGTTCACCTCAAAACCACAAAGTAATGAAAAGGAAGGGAAAGAGGCTGTGGTCCTAATATCTCTTTAGAGGACGTGTCACCAGTGACCTGAAGACTTCATACTGGACTCACCTCTAACTTCCTGCTCTCTCCTGAGTATCCCCAGTTCTCTCTCACAGCAGTTACTATCTTTGTCATGGATTTATTCTTCTGGCAGACTTTAAGCACTATGAGGACGAAGACTAAGTCTGCTTTGTAGTGTGTGACATCTTAAAGCCCAGTGTCACTTCTGACACAAGGCAAGAACTACCTAAAGGTATCTTGAGTAAAGGGGAACGCTATTTTCTATTCGTAATCCTAGTGCAGATCCACAGATTCATTGTGAAAAATAAGGCCTTAACTTGGACTTGTTTTGCCTGTGAAGAGAACTCTGATACGGAAGGAAATAAGCAAATAATTTGGAGCTATTTTAATATTCAGTCAGCCCTACTGGTGGCAAGAGCTTGTGTTCTTTGCAGCACTGATAATCTTGATGCTGATGTCCTGAATGTGATAACTTCCCTTATAACGTGGAAGGGAGAAGGGTTTCAGCAAGTGAAAGCATTTGTAGATGATTCAAAGAAAGAAAATATCATCATTTGGCCTGGGCACACTGACCAAGAAATTTTCTTTCAGGAGATGCTGTGATACAAGGGAGATGGCTTTCTGAGGGTCCTTGATACAAAACTGCTTTCAGTCGAGGCCGATGTAAAGCTGGTTCACCAAGATCAACCCTTGCCACTGTGGTGTGACAGCTCTGTGTTTTTGTGTGATTGCTGTCTTCTCCAGAGTTAAGCCAATTAGACCTTGGGGATGTTAAGGTGTATGTGTAGGTGTGGGGTTTCAGAGGCAAGGAGGAGAGTCAGGGAGGAGGACAAGAGACAGTACCAGTCGTGGGCAAAGGAGTATGCCAATCTGCCTAGGCCATGTGGCTGACAACCCGCCTGACGCTTGTTTTGACTTTGTTCTAACTGCACAACCGGTGCGTGCAGATGACTTTACATCTCAGAGCAAAATGTGCGACAGCAATGTGCTAAGGAAATGCAAACAAAAATATGCTTCCCCCACTCCAAACAAATCTCTCGCATGGCATGACAATGCCGTGGCATGGCGAGAGACTGAAGCCAGGCCACAAGGAATCCAGATTTGCAGGGTGATGGAAGCCATTCTCCAGCGCTTTTCAAGGTCACCCTCAGTGTGCTCCTGGGTTACCTTTTATTATTCAGTATCACACCTTTCAATGTCATTCATGCATGTACTCATGAGAACATTATCGATTCAATTTGTTCAATATGTGTTGGGAACCTACTGTGATCCAAGAAGATGCAGGGATACTTAGACAGCAGCATGAAATATTCAGTGAGGATACATGAGGGACCATGGCTTCTCTGTTTCCACCCATGCCGATCCGTCATCTCTAGCTCTAGGAGTATCTCTCTACTTTATGTCTGTTGACAGAGATTTCTGTCCTGCCAGGTTCCACAGCCATTCAGTCCCAAAGAAACACAGAGGTCTATATTAATTATAAACTTGTTGGCCTAGTATCTCAGGCTTTCTTATTAATTAACTCTTAAATCTTACATTAACCCATAATTCTTGTCTGTGTTAGCCATGTGGCTTGGTACCTTTTATCAGTGAGGCCTTCTCATCTTGTATCCTCTGTGTCTGGGTGACAACTGTAGACTGAGCCTTTCCTCTTCCCCGATTCTCCTGTTCTGGTCACTGCGCCTATGCTTCATGCCTGGCTACTGGCCAATCAGCATTTTATTAAACCAATATAAGTGACAAATCTTTACAGGGTATAAGATCATTGTCCCACAGCAATCCCCCCCTTTTTTTCATATCAAAATCTCTGAATTCAATCTCTTTTGTTTAGCTTTCTTCCTGACCATTGTCCATAACAACTTGTAATCAACACTCTAAACAAAGAAAAACATCCATAATCCTCTTTAGTGAATGTGGGCTTAGTTTTCCAGGATGCTTCCTGCTGATTGGGGATGCTGATAGTCTTATGGGGACCTAAAGAAAATTTAGGATTATGGTCAAGCCCTGACTGGAATATTCTGTGAGGCTTGATCATCTCAGCCTTGAGTCTGTCTTGAGGCTGTTCTGGATATAGAACTCAGAAGAAACTTCAACAGAGGTCCTATGAAATGTTAGATCATCTGGGTCATCTGCTCCTACTAGAGGTTTTTTTCAGGGGGTCTTTATTGTTCAAACCTGGTTTTTCTTAACCCAGAATGAATCCACAGCCCCTCATTTCATATGGAAACAAAAGCAAAATCTCTTCTCCAAAGAAACATATCTTTTGACTTAAATTTTGAAATCAAGGCATTTTCAAAATATATATGTTGGATTAATCCAGCAGCATTTATAATCAAATGTCTTTTATCAGCTATTGCTCCTTCCTCAGCCATAAAATAATTCAAAGAGAACACAATAACATACAATATCCAGATTCTCTGTGTATTTTCCATTTATACATGGCTTTATTTTAAACTCTATTTCTTTTATTTTTAATTTTTGGCTTGTTGAGACAGGGTTTCTTTGTGTATCTTTGGCTGTCCTGGAATTCACTCTGTGGACCACGCTGTCCTTGAACTCACAGAGATCTGTCTGCCTTTGACTCCCAAGTGCTAGGAGTAAAGGTGTGTACCACCACATCCAGCTACCCAGTACCCTCTTTCTTTCTTTTCTTTTTCTTTTTTTAAAGGACTTAACCCTTCTTCTCTTCTCTCCCAAGCCTGCATATTTTTTTTAACACACTGTACACCATTTAGAGGTTTTTTTCATCTGGATTTATCTTTACTGTATATCTCTCTTTTTCTGACCACATGAGTCTTTAATTTGCTAAGTGATATAGTTAGAATTAAAGCTGTGGTTTTGACAACTGGATCCACCCCATTCCTTAGCTTTCTGAGAGTCTAGCTTCATGGCAGAGGTACTGGCAGGAGCCATGTTTATTGCCACAACTCTATGGAGTTTCAAGGTCTCTGCCACTACCAAGAAGCATGTTGTTGGCTGTTCATAAACACCATTTAAGTGCTTTGTGGCAGAGCCTCTTAAAAGGGCTACAAGGTTTTTGTAACTAACACTGAGTCAGAAAGCCTCTTTTAAATGAGACGCACTTGCCTCTAACAAACAGAACCCACCCGAGAAAATGCTGCTACCAAGAAGTCATGTTTAACTCTGTTGTTTCATGTGTAGAATTACTTTCTAAGTTCTCTCGGGTTTTATGTGGAGGAGAATTCTGGGAAGAGGAAAGGCTCAGTCTGAAGTGGTCACCCAGACCCAGAGGAAGCAAGATGAGAATGCCTTACTGATAAAGGTACCAAGCCACATGGCTAATACAGACAAGAATGATGGGTTAATGTAAGATATAAGAATTAGTTAATAAGAAAGCCTGAGATACTAGGCCAACCAATTTATAATTAATGTAGACCTCTGTGTGTTTCTTTGGAACTAAATGACTTTGGGACTGGTTGGGACAGAAATCTCTGTCAACATGTGTCCATGAAAAAATTCCCTGCATCTTAAGAGCCAGGAATAATTCTTTCCTTATTTTCGTGATTTCTCCATATAATGAAACATACTCATTCTTTGTGTAGTGATCCAATAAAAGGCTACTTCTACTCAGAAGTTGCAGTTGGTATATGCTGAAAGTCTCTGTAGCCAGCTTGTTTCATCTGCCTTGATTGTTCTCACCTTGAAGTTTGTATTGGAGTGAAAGTACATGAATGGACAAATCTTATAAAAACTAGCCTTGTGATTAAGCTTATAGCTTGCATTCAGAGCTTCTTGGTTCAAACATAGCTATAGGACTCCAATTTGCCTCCCTGAAACATCCATAAGGCATTTGAATACTAACAGAGAATCATGATGCATTCTTTTCTGGCAGCGTACCATGATGCTAGAGTGTGAAATTTGACATTCAAATTTGGTTAGGTTCAAATCCTAGCTCTACCAGTTGCATGTGAATGTACTACTCTGGAGCTGGGGAGGGGGTGGAGTTAACATCTTTGTGCCCGCCTTCTTCATCTTTAAAATGGAGATAATACAATATACTTTATTGGGTCAGTATGAGGATCAGACTCTATTAGTATTTATACTTTCATGTTTGGAACACTGTGGGACACTTGATACATGCTCAAGAGAGTCCTATTATTAGCTAATATTTTCCAAATAAATTCCCATCTACTGAGGGTTTTTTTTTTTTTACACTTAACAGTTCTTTCTGACCAGCTTTATATTCTGAATATTTTAAGATCCAAGTTTTACAAATTGCCACCTTTGAGACTGGGTATTTCAAATACTCATAGCGTTTTGGAAGAATGAGTCATTTCAAGTTAGACCTTGGAACTTGATTTTCAGTATTTTTACCAACACCAATCACACTTTGAGGAGCATAATCATAGACCACTAGTTCACCGTTTCACTGCAATGATTTATTTTATATTGTGGGGTGGAATTAAGTGAGTCACATATGGAAATGTTAGCATCATACATATTAGTCTTAGCAAATGTTTGTTTCTTTTTATTAAAACAAAATACAACTAAACCAGTCATCATTGACAACAGCAAAAATACCTTCAAGGGCATTGAACCTGAAATCTGAATCAGCTGGATCAGCCTGGAACCTTTGAATGGTGCCTAACAAGAGGGACATATATGATATTTTTACAGTATGATGAGAACTGAGCCATGAGTGTGATTTATGATACATACATGAGCGGGCACACACACATACACACACAGGAGCATGACCTATTACACACATACACGCAGGTTCAATTCTAGATACAATCCTTACAGTAGCTCCATGGAGTCATACCTTGGTGTGATCTTTTCGAAGGTGAGGGACCCAAGAATTGCTTCTAAGGCCAGGGTTGCTCTTTTGAGTCTGTTTCTTGAACCTCCTATACATCTATACTGATCGGAAGTGTCACCCCAGCTCCTGGCTTGGGAGTTGCCTTGCTCTGGACTCCAACTCCCAGCCTGCCAAGCACTAACCCCTCCCTGGCAAGGGTCAGGACCACTCCCATAGGCTATTTAAGCTTGTGCTGGAAAATGGAACACAAGGTCTACAGGATTTGTGTGGGCTCCTCTCCCTGCCATACTGTGCAGCATTTATTAAATGTGAGCATTTTTGATTTGGTCTGATCTGGTTTAATTGGAGTTATTTTGCGTTGGCGGAGAGGCTTGTCTTAAGAATTTTTCTAACATATAGTGGTAGCGATCTTATTGTGCCTGAGGATTGACTCTGTCCTGGGTGCTCACCTGGTGAACGACTCTGGCACTCACTACAGAACTCTTGTCTCTGGAGAAGACCCTGTGAGTTGAGGGTTTGTGCAGAATGGGCTGGCCTCGTGACTCCATGCCTTGCCCCACCCTCCTTCCAAAGATTATACTGGACCTTGCTTTTGGATGTTAAGCATTTTTTGAACCATACCTGTCAGCTAATGTGGCTTACAGCCTGGCTACCATTTGTAGAGTCTGCTTTGCTACCAGATTGGTTCCCCTTCTTGAGTTTCTACCCCCAAAACTTGTCTCGCCAAACCACAAGCCTAATCGTTTAGGTTCACATTGCTTGCTGAGGTCTCAGGATGTGGCAGACCATGTGGGTTGTTTGATTATCTGTCTGCATCGTCTTTCCCTGTGCTGTTGTTCTAGTCTGTGCACCAGAAGTGACCAGAATGTCCTGGAGGTCCTGAGTTCGAAGAAGAAAATTTTATTCCAAAAGATGCTGCCATATGGGAGCAACTTATGCTTAGAATGGGCATGGAAGAAGCGAATCTTGACTCTGGGTTCTTTGATTTGGTTTGGAATGGGATTACCTTACAGATGGGAAGTAAGGGAATGGCATGCTGTGACAACCCTTAGCTCATGACTGAGTGACAAGGGATAGAGAGAAAACTGATCTAGACAGAGATGGCCTGTTGGTACACAAGTCCTGTGGAAATTGACCAAAAGGGAATCAGAAAAGCAGTGTGAAGTACCGTTTTGCGTATTTGGTGACCAAATCCTCCCTGTTTTTGAGTAATGAAATCTATGTCTCTTATTCAGAGCTGCTGAATCTCAGTGATGGCCGATATGGGAGAAAGATGGAATTCTTTTCTAACTCTAGAAAAAGATGAGCAGGAATGAGCAACTTTAACACAATGGTGGCAGGTACACGTTTTCAGCGTCCAACTGCTCACCCTAAGCCTCACCTTTGGCCTAGTGGGAGACCCTTTCCCTGAGTCAGAACAAGGGTCAGCACCCTGACCCAATCACTCTATGACCTTTTGGCTAACCAGGAGGTGCCAATTAGGCCCCATTGTGACAGAGGTGGGAAGGAAGTTTCCCCCCAATTCGCTGACCCTTGAAGGAACTTCATCACTTTTGTTTTGAGGCTGTCGGGGTGAGGCAGGGCACTCTCCATTCCTCTGTCCACTGTCAGCCCTGGTACAGTGACTGTGCCTGTTCTTGGACTCACATCCTAACCATAGGTAACACTATACCTCCGGGACATACTTCAGTCCGTAATTTCACCAAGTAGGTGTTGGAACGGGAAGAAGACAAGTGAACTAACGATGCATGCTAGCTACTGGCACAAGGTCTGCTTAGCTTTCGAAACCACATTTACAGTGGTAAGGCATGGCAGATGTCAGTGCCACTGCCCACCACCCCTTGTCAGCGCCTCCCCTTCTCCTCAGTGTGGAAGAACACAATGAACTAATTCTGTAAGACGCAATTCAGAAAAAAGTGAAAATGTAATTGACCAGGGTTCAGCCGGGATGTCCATTTTGTTCTAAATCCAACAAGTTGGCCGCATGTTAGGGGCCCCAGTGTACCCTAAAATATATCATTAATTTCCAGAGATTAAAACCAATGTGTTTTTTTTAAAAAAAAAAAAAACACAACAAAAATACCAGCTGCCTTTTAAAAGCAAGGGCATTGGGAAATGAATGGCGTTGCATGCTTCTGTTCTGTGTTCAAGAGCTTCGATGGCTACTGTGTTACATCAGGTAGGGAATGAAAGACAATTGACAAGGGTTCTAAATAGAAGAGGGGTGCTTGAGTAACTGTAGTTTTTATATTCAGGGGAGCCTGAGAGAGAAAAGCTGCATTGTACCCCGGATTAATGGAGCTGCAGGATTGCATTAATGACAGCCTTGCTTTTTAGCAAAAAGGAAGATAGTCAGGGCAGTCAAAGAGAACATGGCCAGAATGTGCTCTGCTAATTGGAAATGTATATTATTTTGAGGCGATGTGTGTGCAAGGGAGAGAATGCGAGAGGGAGGCACAGTAAGAGGGCAGCAAGAGACTGGACCCAGGATGCCCCAGACTGGGCCCTACCTGCAGGGCCATTAAAGGGTCTTTTCTTGTTGATAGGAGCGGCCAGTGCCTGGACCCCACCCTCCCCCACTCCCTTTTAATTCAATGGCTACGCGGGGGCTTCTTTGACAGAGGCTTTGAAGTCGGTGGCTTTGAGATTACTCTTCCTCTGTGACCTTGACCACCAGCCACGAGGTTAGTAGGGAAGGGGAGGGGGAGGAGGAAGGCTCCGGAGCTGGAAAAAGGGAAGGAAGGAGAGGGGAGGGGACGGCATTTCTGCAGCATTCCAGGACTTTTCTGAGCACTCGGCAAAGTTGAAATATGATTGCAGCCTTTGCACCGGCAAGGAAGGAAACCATTTAAATGAAAAATTAGCTGCCTTAGCGGGTCAAGCACATAGTTACATTAATGTCGTGTAGAACAATAAATCACCTTCGATCTCCAATTGAAAAAATGCTAATTTAGCTCAGCGATTCACTGATTGTCCTTTGCTCCGATAGAAATCTTTTATTTAATGCGAAGCCGTGATTTGACAGCCTCCTCTAATGGTGCTCGCAGCCTCTCAGCATCTCAGTGGAATTCTGATCATGGTTTTAATATTCCGTGCAGCTCTGCCCCCTCTGATTTCACGCTCACACATTAACGAGAGCTGACACTGGAGATTAGACGCAGACAGCTGGAATGCCAGGGCTTTGTTGCGGCATGGACTGCAGCCAACGTCGTTCAACCACAGCCAAGAGGGACCTGGGAAAGTCTTCTTAAGAAGGAGGGAAAGGCGGGGTGAGGGGCTGGAGGGAGGGTGGGAGCGGGGGATGGGAGCCCAAAGAAAGGCAAGATACTTTCTGAAGGGCATAAGAAAATGGAGATTTTCGGGGAGCCCTTGTCCTAGTGGAAATTCACGTTTGAATCGGTGCTGGTGTGTGTTAAAGGAAGTCGGTCATTACGAGGAAATCCCAAACTGGTTCGGTATTTTTCTGTAAACGCCTCTGAAATTACAATGGAAGGCAGCGGACAGAGTGGAAATGGCTCCCAGCCTCAGCCTGCCGCTTACCCCGCTTGTCTGAGAAACAATGGCGATTAGCAACTGGAGAAAGACTGCTTACATAAGGAAATGTGCTCACCCTTCGTCTTGAAAAAAATCACTTAGTTCCAGGTGAATAAATGGGGAAATAGAACTAGATCTATGAGCCTCGCTGCCTGCACAGACTAGTGACTACCTTGGCGAGAAAGAAAGTCTAGTCGCAGTGTCTTCATCCGAATACAGTGTTTCCTGAGACCAGAAATCAAATAAAACCCCACAGTTTGATCGCCGTGAGCAACCAGGGCTCAGATAGTGTGCCCTACTGCAGAGGGAAGGGAATGACACCACCTTAGTCTCCCGCCTAACTTTCTCCGGGAGGATGGCTAAGGATGAAAATAGCCAAGACAGCACATTAACACCACGTTAGGAAAAAAAAAAGGGTTCTGCTCCCGGGGGAAAGCAATTGAGTAGAAATAACAAATGTCTTCCTTGCTAACTGTATCATCATTAATAATAATTGTACTTTGCATTTTTATGGGATCCTAGGATTCTTGAGGTCTTTATAAATATGTATGGCGGGGAGACCGAAGGAGAGAGACGAAAAGAGATGAATGGGCCCATTCAGGATGTCAGATGGAGTGACTGAGGCTTGCCACTGCAGGGACTCACCTGGGGGGAAAGGAACCACAAACAGGTTACAAAGCCCCACACTGCACCTGGCCTGGTGCCTACTAGATATTTCCTCTTCTGAGACTTAGGCTCATACCTATCAACCCGCTTTCGGGTGGGAGAAGGTAGAGGAAGTGAACTATATTGAGTCACGTTTTCATCCTGTTCCCACTTCTACCATCCTTTGTCCTTGTTGGTCCACTGTCACCAATAGAGTTTACAATTTGTGTTATTGAGCTTGGAACTAGACAATGTTCTTACCAAAAGGAAACATGAGTTGGGACCTATTATATAATATATATATATTACATACATAAAACAAACACATATGTAAAAATCCCTATATATATGCCTACACATATTTATATATGTTTGTATACATGTGCACACCTACATATATCTATATATGTATATATTTTTACCTACATATATCTGTATGAATATGTATATATCTATACCTACACACACATGTTTCTGTATGAATACATATATGTAAATAAGCAAACCGGAGAAATGGTTCAGCAGATAAGAGAACTGGCTAGTCTTACAGAGGACCTGGGTTTGATTTCCAGCATCCACAGGCCTCTCCCAACCATCTATGGCTCCAGCTCTACCCAGAGGATTCAACACCTCTTTCCTCAGAAGACACCTGCACTTGTGGGCACACACCTGCATGTGGACATACATACCCACACATAATTAAAACTGATAAATAACTCTTTAAAAAATCAGGTGGCCATATGACAGTGGCAAAGGGCCCGTAGTTTATATTATCATATGTAAATCCAAGTAGTCAAGAACAAGCCAGATAAATTTGCCCACCAATCTCACTGCTCTTAATGTCTTTGTGACCTTTGCAAGACTCCTAGCTTTTTTAAAAGGCTCGTTTTTGTTGGTAAACTGCAGATTCCAATGAAATTCCCTCGGCAGAGTCCCTGGCTGATAGGGGCATTTAGTCAGGGCCAGCTGTTGCTGTTCATGTTATTTTCATGCAGTTCTTAGGTGCATTCAACAAGGATGCGAACAGGTGAAGACTGTCTAACAAACTCTAGTGATCATAGAGACTGCTCATTACTGCTGAGTAGCCCGTGTCAAGGAAACATTCTAAAGTATGCTGCTGTTTTCACTGCTACCTGCTTCATGGATATACACTTACTCTCGAGATACTGAAACATTACTCAAAGCATTTTTGGAATGGTCCCTTTAGAGTGATGAATGGCAATCTGGGAAGATAGCCCAGTTTGTCAAATGCTTGCCTTGTAAGCATGAACTCATGAGTTCGATGACCAGGCCCCATCTCAAAAAGCCAGCCATGATGGCAAATGATTGGAATTGCCATGCTGGCGAAGCAGATGTAGGTGGGTCCCTGGGGCTTGTTAACCAGCCAGCTTTACCTTATGTGGGAGCCTCAGGCCAGCAAGAGGCCCTGTCTCAAGAAACAAGGTTGGTGGTGCTTGAGAAATGACTCATGAGATACACACACACACACACACACACACACACACACACACACACACGACCAGTACTCATTGTAAATTGTGTCTTAAACATATTTAATTATGGCACATTTTCATTGGAGGATGGGTTTGTCATTGGGAGCTACTAAAATCGGTCCAGAAGCTGTGCCTATGCATCTGGTAGGCATTCAAACTGGGAGAATGCTTTTGCGGAAATAAGTGTGCCTGGATACAAATTAGATTTGCTTTTTGTAAGTAAAAACTCTAACCTCAGTTCCAAGAAAGGCTTATTGAGCAAATGCATCCATTTTACAAAATGCCCATGATTTCCTAAAAAGAGACGCAGAGACAGGACCACAGTTCCTGGGACATCTGCAGGGGGAAAACTGGAGCTCATTGTTCATGGCCATAGCTTATATAAACAGACTTCCTGGAAGGAGCTTAGAGTTCCCTGTGGCAGAAAAAGACCTGTTCTTCAGGGTCCTAGTTTGCTTTCTGTTACTGTGTTAAACACAATGACCCAAAGCAACCTAGAGAAGAAAATGGTTAATTTTAGCTTATACTTCCACGTCGTAGTCCATCATGGAGGAAAGTCAAGTAGGAACTGAAGCAGAGACCACAGAGGAACACTGTTTACTGGCTCACTCACTTTCCCACGCAGCTAGCTTTCTGATACAACATAGATTCTCCCACCTAGGGGATGATACCACCCATACGAGGATGGCTCTCTTAAATCAATCATCAGTCAAAACAATCTCTCGCAGACATTGACACAGGCCAATCTGATTGGGGAAATTCTTCAGCTCAGGTTCCCTCTCCCCAGGTGATTCTAAACTGTGTCAAGTTGACAATAAAAACAACCCGGACAATGAGTTCTTGGAGTTTCCCCCAACTTGAGCCTCACTGCACTTGGCTCTGCCCTTTGGGCTTGTGTGCAGCTTTAGTGCAGAGTCAGTTGGCTCATTTTCCAGAATCCAGTGGTCACCTTCTGAGTTTCCCATGATTCCTAAGGATTAGCGTTTGCTAGGCCCTCATCAGGAAGGCACACACCTCATTGCAGCGCAGAGCAGCAAGTGCTGTTCTTGAGGGCGCACAAACATGGCCAGATCCTGGCGAGGCTATGCAGCATGTGTAAGTGTGTGAACTTGATCTAGAACTGAAAGGCAAGGGTTGGCATCGACAGCTGGAGAGGATAACATTCTGGGGTTCCTCATCACTTGGTTCTGTAATGGCCATTCTTGGCTTTCAACTTGACTCTAACTGGAATGAACTACCATCCAGAGTTGGAGGGCATGCTTGTGGTCCAGACCTTGAGGCTTGAGATAGACTTTGATCCAGATCGTGAGACAGGATAAAACAACCAGATTGTGAGGCAGGATAACACATATCTTTAATCTGGGTCAGATTTTATATACATATGCCCATACACAAACATATATAATGTATACACACATATACACACACACATATATGGAGAGAGAGAGAGAGAGAGAGAGAGAGAGAGAGAGAGAGAGAGAGAGAGAGAGAGATTCATTCTATAAGTCCCGTGACTCTATAGAAATTGGTACCAGGGACTAGGGTATTGTGATAATCCTAGCCATTTTTTTATTTAGAGGAATTTTTGACTTTGGGAGTTTGGGTTAGGAAAGCAGTGGAATGCTTTAAGTGTTGTTTAATGGGCCATATCAATAGAAACATGAAAAACATTGGTATTGAGTATGATTTGAACTGTGGGTGCCTGGATCAATATATTTCAGAGGAGAAGAAAGTTAATATGTGGCCTAGGGACCTGTCTTGTGATATTTTGGTAAAAAGTATGGCTGCTTTTTCCCTTTGTTCAAAAAGTCTGCCTGAGGGTTTTAATTATTATTATTAATTCCATTGGTAGAGGAAATCTCAAAACAGCCTAGTATAGACTCATTGTGTGGTTATTAGTGTTAACTCTGATGAAGATTTATAATGAAAAGGAGCAAGCTGAACAAATAAAAATGCAAAATGTACATATTGGGAAAAGAGAAACTAGGAAGTGGAATAGAGCCAACTCCTGTGTTCAAGGGGATAACTGGAATAAGAAATGAAATAAAGGAAGTTGTGACCTCAGGGCAAGATCCCATTCAGCTAAATTTCCAATTTGTGAAAAGGATTAAAGTAAAGCTGAGAGGCAAGTGTGGTGGCTCACACCTTTAATCCCAGCACTCCAGAGGCAGAGGCTGGCATCTCTAAGTTTGAGGCCAGCCTGGTCTACAGAGCAAGTTTCAGGACAGCCAAGCTTAGGCAGGGAAGGAAACAATGGAATACAGAAAGCTGGTGAAGATGCAGTTGAAAAGTGGACCATGATCCAGTCCCAGCAAGCAGCAGAACTTGATAGTTTCAGGCACATGGCTCTGTCGTTAGAGTTAAGGATAGAAGAATCGGTTATGGAATTTGCCTCCATGACTAAGGATAGCCACTGAGGATGTCATGACACTGAGCATGTGTCAGGGCTGTCTCTGAATGGAGGTCTAGAGAGGCTATATCTTGAAGCTGTAAAGTTGAAGTCTGAATTGCCTTGGAGAACCCAAGATGCTGGAGATGCCAGAGCCGTGGAATACTAGACAAGGAGAGTAGCTAACAGGGAGTGGAACCAGCCAAAGAGAGAGCCGTGTGTTGCAGTCAACAAAACTGAGAGGAATCAGAGCTCTGAAGAGCTTTTTGACATCAGACATGGAGATGCAGAGCTTGGAGTTTGCCCAGCTGCTTTCCAGTCTTGATTGGTCCATAATTCCTCAGTATGCTCTGTTCCCTTTGTTTTAAGATGGTAATGTATACCCTGCACCATTATTCGTGGAAGTATGGATTACTTACTTGTGGAAGTAAGAGATTACATGAATCTCAGAGGAGACTTTGAACTCTTTACTTTTAAATAAGTTAGAGACTGTTACAGACAATGGGGACTTTTGAAGTTGGACTGAATGCATTTTTGCTTTATTGTAGGGCTACAAGCCTTTAGGAGCCAGGGAGTGGAATATGGTAGTTTGAAAGAAAATGACCCCCGAAGAGAGTGGCACTATTAGAAGATGTGGAGTAGGCATGGTGTTGTTGAAGGATGTGTATTATTGAGGATGTGGGCTTTGAGGTCTCATGTATGCTTAAGCCATGCCCAGTAAGACAGTCTACTCCCCATTGCCTGCACATCAACATGTAGCAGCTCCTTCTCCAGCATCATGTCTGCCTGCACACCACCATGCTCCCTGCCAAGATGCTAATGGACCAAACCTCTGAAACTCTAAGCCACCACCTCAATTAAATGTTTTCTTTTATAAGAGTTGCTGTGGTCATGATGTTTCTATAGCAATAGAAACCCAAACTAAGACAGGTTCCATCTCACCCTGGTTCTAAGTTTCTATGTTAATAAGACTGAACCAAATCTTGCACTCCTTGCATTAACCAGAAGCACAACCAAATTGCAAACTATTCTTAGTCCAGAACAGACTCTCTTATCAGGAAGTCTTTGTCAAGGAGAGAAGAAACCCATCCTGAATTCCACTCCAGGAAGATTCACAAACTGAAAGAACTGCAGGTGCAGATTTGGGTTTGGCTCCTAGAGTTTGAACTTATAACATGGTGGTTATCCCAGAGCTGGGAGCAGGGGTAGGTTTCTGATAGCCTCAGGCACCTCCATAGTCACACTATTCACAGCTGATAAGAAAGAGCTTTGACCACAGAGAAGAAGAGAAGCATCAACTTGAATGTTCACAAGTCTAAAGACAAGGGAGAAGGCTTCTGGTGTTGAGGCAGAATTGGTCAGAGTGAGAACAGTATCGTGCCTGTAGTAGATGTTGAAAGACAGGAAGCCTGGAGTAGTTTTTTTTTTTCCATACTTCATTCAGAGGTAGGAACACCATTGTGCCAAACATTGTGGTTGAAATGGATTCATTTGCTCAGTGTTAGTAAACAGAAAAAAAAAAAAGGATTCAGACTTCATTGTGGGTCCGTGGCTAAGATGGTGGAGAGTGTAAACATCGTAGACATAAATTGCCTAATGGCTTCCTGGCTTCTAGTCACTTAGATGAGTGTAGTATAACATGCCTTAGAAGAGTAGTCTCTATGTAGGTATTGCACCACACACTCATTTCTGGTATGGTACAGGCATGACAGGGGCCAATGATTTGCTAATATCTGTAGTCATTGGAGAAGGATTTGAGAAGTTATCACTATAAAGCTGCCTTTACCATGCCCTTCTCTCAAGATTTTCTTGAGAGGGGGGAGGAAGGAAGACCTTCAGGGAGCTAGGGAAGTCTCTTGAGTGGTCCCCCACGGAGTGTCATGCATTGCTAGTTTATGGTAATATCATGTGTGTTCCCATTGGAAAAGAGTCTGAGAACAGCTGTGTTGGAAAATGACATTTCATGTAAACGCAAGAATATCATGTGTAGAATTCAAATGGAGCTTACTCATTTTAAGATGAGAAAGACAACATACTAAGACAGTTTTCTGGTAACTGAGTTTAACATACATTCCTTTGAGACAGGTGCTATTCTTGAGTATAAAAGAGCAAACTACTTACAAAGGTGCCCATTTTTGTCTCATTATTGTTTGGCTCTCGTTACCTTCATTAAGCCATAGGTTGACTCATCATTTGGGCTCTTTCCTCACCAGTGACTGGAATTATTAGGGTATGATATAGTAAAGGTGCTGAGGGAAACATCATTTAATGAACATCTACAGTGCAGGTAGCATGCTTTGTGTGTGCACTCATATAATTGTCTAGAGCACATTCTTTAGCCCTTAAACTTATCCTCTACTTTCTCCTGCCTGATGCGGCTTGGCCTGGGTGGGGAGAAGACAACCATGGGCTCGCCCAGCACCATGAGATGTGCCATTGTGGTGAGTGTTCATGTGGTAGGAAAGTAGGAAAGAGACAGGGGCAGAATGGCTCATGTGCTGTGGAGAGAGGCTGTGAGAAATGGGCAATGTGGGTGACCTGCTTGCCACCCAGGGCCATGGTGATGCCCAGGCCTGAGCTGCAGCCAAGGGCTATGTGTAGACCTGTGACCCTACTACTACAGACAGAGTCTGTTGTTCTCCATGATTCCTGCTAACACCAAAGACCATGCAGATACTTGGTGTCTGGGCTATTACCTACCCTGTTGGATTCGGGGGACCACAAAGTCTTGGCCCATACTGATCTTAGTGGCCTATGGTGGTACCTAGGGTCACGATGACATCCAACTGAAGCTACTGCTGAGGACCTTGTCTGGGTCTGTGGTCCCTATGCAGCTGAGAATCTGTGTTGACGTCCATTGCCTGAGTTACTATATAAACTATGCCTGTTGGAGTTTAAGGGCAGTGCTCAGCCTGCCTGCCCCTCACTGGCCCTGGGAGAGCTGGCCTTGTCCCTCGCCATCCAAGGATCCCAGCATGGGATAGCTGGCCTTGACACTCATAGGTGAGCTGCCCCACACACTTGGAAAAGCTGGTCCCATTCCTCACAATGAGTATGGGAAAGCTGGCTCTGCCCCTTACCTGAGGGGTTGGTCTCGTGGCCCAGAGACCAACTTAGCTACCCCACAGGCACACATCCTGGGCCTTAGGCTGGTCTACTCCAACATCTACCCTATCTATGACCTGCTGGAGCACGTGAAAGGATTGATCCTGTGAAACCATAGCCACAGGATCTCCATAACTTGGGACAATAGCAGGATATCTGAGAGGAGTTTTGGTGAGGATCCAGAATTGATGATGTACCAGAAGTTAGAGGCCTTGAACCACAACAAACACTTAACATTTTCAAGTAGTGCTGCTTGGACAAAGTGTCTGCTGTGTGACACACTGCAGCTCCCAGTGCCACGCAGATGAAGGAAGAAACAACGGGGACGTGGAAAAGACAGAGGTGTGAAGTGTTAACTTTGCTTTTTGTTTTGCTTTTTTAAAAAAAATCTTCTAGTTTTTACTTTATGACTTTTGTTTTATCTTTAGTTCTTTTTAACTTTTCCTTTTGTGGGGGAATGCTACATGGGTGAAGGGCAGCCATGGAGGGGCTGGGAAATGACTGAGATGGGCGTGTAGGGTGTGAAATTCCAGAAGAACCAATAAAAATTATGCTAAAAATAATAATCCTATATTTTGCTACTAATTAACAAAGGAGGGTTTTGATACACAAAGGAAACCAACTACTAAAACACCTACTAATAGAGAGATTAAATAATTGGAATTCAGGCTCTCTAAAGTCTTCTCTTTGAGTGTACACATGTGAGCTGGTTCCTGGGCACGGAAGGGTGTGTCAGGTCCCCAGAGCATCTCAGTGGGATCTAAGGGCAAAGTGGAAACTTTTCCCAGGACCACTTTGAAGAATTAAAGACAAGTAGATGTCTTTGTGGCCGGACCTTATGAAATGTACAGGTCAAATTATATGAAATTGCCAACATTTGATGAATTCCTGTTTATAAAAATGAGAATTCCAATGATTTAACCTAGAAAAAGTTGTATAATCACTGCTGAGATACACTCAATAGGAGGACTGGAATCAAGATCTGGTGATTAAAATAAAAACAGAGAGGGGTCATTTCCCTTGGCTCCAAAAGCTGCGCATTCCACAGTTCTGAGATAACTGAATTGGTAGCCCCGAGCAACATCTGTTTTATATGGTGCTAGAGATTGAATCCGAAGCTTCATGCATACTAGGTAGGCACACTGCTAACAGAGCTCCATCCCCAGCCTCTGAAAACATTTTTCTCTAAGGGAGAGGGAAAAAGGATTTCTAGTTCTCTTGTACTCCCGCTGACACTGGGATGTGAGGTACAGCCTTTTCCAACTAAAACCTCTGGCTCTCAACCCTCTGTCTCAGGTCCCAGAGAAGGCCTATTTATTGTCCATTGTTATAGACTGAGTTATAGACACACACACACACACACACACACACACACACACACAGAGAGAGAGAGAGAGAGAGAGAGAGAGAGAGAGAGAGAGAGAGAGATCAAAGCAATGAGATACAGAAAGAGACAGAGATGCCCAGGGAAGAGACGGTCATTTGATGACACAGGCAGAGCTTAGAGTGAGGTGCTGGTCAACCAAGGAAAGACAAAGAAGCCAGCCACCCACTGAAGACAAAGGAGTACCCTTGGGGAGACTCCACTGCTTTGAAAAGATTGTAATGTGTGCTTTCAGGTGGCCAGGTAAGATCACCCCTGAGCTTCTGAGGGTGCATGGTCCTGCTGAGCTCTTGGATTCAGATTTCAGCTGCCCCAACAGCCACACAATAAACCTCTCCTACTCAAAGCTGCCTAGTTAGCGACACTCAATGATGGCCTTTGGAAATGGATCTAGTCACCTTACAGACTCCATACCAACCCCATGCTCTCGTCTTCCATCAGGATGCTTATGAAAATAAAGTTATCAGAGGAAAAGATAGACACTGTATTTCAGAAAGCAAAACTCATTAGACTGACTCACTTGAGAATGTTCTAGAGAGTCTGAAGATTTTTTTCTCCAGAACTGTGAGTTTGGGGACTGTGTATGCAAATTGTTCCACTCTCAGTTTTATAAACATGTGATGATCACCCATATGTTCGCTTTACTCTGAGCCTCAGTTATACTGTGGACTTTTGAACAAATGGACCAGCTTTTCCGGAAACAGCATGGGTAGGGGCTAGCTGGGTCCTCTCTAGTAGCCATAACCGTTCTACTATCAGTTCTTACTGAAGTTCTGTTAAGATGTAATTGTTAGTGTGGAAGTGTAATATTTTATGTCATTGTCATCACTTGTCACTAATCCCAGGTGCAGTCAGCAGTTATATGACCATTAGCCATGCTAAGCCATAAGTCAGCCACAGACATATTCATACAGTATTTACTGAGTATCTGCCCTGTATCAGACAAGGGTCAAAAGACTTCCAAAGCCTGATCTTGTTGGCAATGCTCTATAACTCCAGCACATGACAGGATGGTTGTTAAAATCAATTTATGTGTATAGGTATTTTATTTGCATGTATGACTGTGCACCGAGTGTGTGTCTGGTGCCTGAAAAGTTCCTAAGAGGGCATCAAATCCCCTGGGACTGGAGCTAATCTCCCGACATTGGAGCTAATGTTTGTGAGGTGTCATGTGAGTGCTGGGAATTGAACCCCCATCCTCCGGAAGAGAATCAAATACTCTTAACAATTGAAACCGCTTCTCTGGCCCCCATGATGATTGATTTTAATGTCAACTAGCCACAAATTAGAATTTCTTGAGCAGGGAATTTCAACTGAAGAATTCTCCTGATTGTCTTCATTGATTTGGGGAGATCACCCAAGGAAGATTCTTTACTGTTGGCTCACTTGGCATCCCTCTTTCCTCTTGTGCTGAGGCTGCGTATTCCTGTTTCCATCAAGACTGAGGACCAGTAGCTCTCCAGGAACTCTTGAAGTTTGGTGCTGCATATTGAGACTCCCGAGGCACCTAGTCCTGTGGTCTAAGCGACTAGCAAGCTGTAGACCTCTCCAATATGGGACAGCCACTGTGGGACTGCTCTGTCTGCCGAGTCATCGAATGCCACGGGCTGAGGTTCTCAGCCTCTCAGGTATGAGGCAAGCTTTGGTACTAGAAGGACCTATGGGTTCTGTTTCTCAAGAGCAGCAGTTCATAACCTTTGGGTCAGGACCCCTTTGGGGGATCACATGCCAAATATCCTGCATATTGGACATTCACATTATGTTTCATAACACTAGCAAAATTACAGCTATGAAGTTGCAATGAAATAAGTTTCTGGTTGGGAGTCACCACAACACGAAGAAATGTATCAAAAGATTGCAGCATTAGGAAGGTTGAGAACCACTGCTCTAGAGAACCTTGACCAATATATATGGTTACCTGAGTTTAAAATTACTAAAGTGAAATTTAGGATTAAGTCAAATGTCAAGAGTCACACAACTACAAAGTGGGTAAATGCCAATTTTGAACCCCGTTTCCTTTCTCCCCTCCCTCCCTCCCTTCCTCCCTCCCTCCTTCCCTCTCTCTTTCCCTCCCTCCTCCCTCCCTCCCTCCTTTCCTCCCTCCTTCCCTCTCTCTTTCCCTCCCTCCTTTCCTCCCTCCTTCTCTC
>NC_022012.1:35534125-35543726 GCF_000317375.1 Microtus ochrogaster | reverse complement strand
TCCTTTCCCTCCCTCCCTCCCTCCCTTCTTTCCACCCTTCTTTCTCCCCTTCTTCCCTTCATTCCTTCTCCTCTTCTGCTCAGCTGTGCTCTTTCTAAATTGCAGTCTTTGAAATCTTCCTGCCTCAGTCTCTGAGTGCTAAGCTTACTGACATGCATAGCCATGCCTTACATGCCTGGCTTTGGATCCAGTTAATTTGACACTAAGGTCAAAGATGAGAAGGTGAAAGGGACATCTTTAGTCAGGTGCTACCCTGGGGCAGCACAGGAAAATGAAATCACGCTGAGCCCTAGAAATAGGAAAGACTTACACAAATAACAAACAAACACAGCAGGGAACAATAAAATGCCTGGAGTAGGTATGAATTGGGGTTCGTGGATGGTGGGAACAGGAGCTCTGTTCTACTGGCCTGGGTCTGTAGATAGGAACTGGATTACTCTGAGCTGCGTTGTCCTCTTGTACATGTAGGCCATCTATATCTCCCATACTGAGTTAAGGTAATGGTTGCCCTGCACACAAAAGTGTGCCAGCATCAGTACTGCTGGGCTGTATTTTCTGACCCTGTTCTGTTTTGGGTTAAAATCATATCCTCCTAGAACCCCCCCCCCACTTGACCACATCTCTAATAAGTGTTGTTGCAAACTTAAAATTTAAAAGCAATCATTTTGTTTTGAAAAAATGTTTTACTTTTGGATTTGTGTGTGTGTGTGTGTGTGTGTGTGTGTGTGTGTGTGTGTGTATGCCTCTGTATGCACACTTGTGTGAAGGTACTATTAGAGGTCAGAAGAAGGTGTTCAAGCCCCTGGAGCTAGAGTCAAGCAAAGTCCCCTGACAAATGTCCAGTCCATATCACTTCAGTGATGTGCTGTTGGGATTTCTGATTTTAAGTATTTTCGCTGATCAAAATCTCTGGTGCACAGTCATTGAGAACGAGGTTTTGGGCTTTAACCATGTTCTTATATAGGCTTTTCTTTCACCTGTCTGTGTGGCTAATCTTGTTTCCACCCCAGGGCATCTGCATAGTTTTCTCCCTTGTGTAGCTTTCTAGGCTGGTCTTTGACTTTCCCCAATTCACAAATCAAACGCCACCCTATGAGCAAGAAACCTTGCCCCCCACCATGTCCTTTTCTAGAATAGCACACTGTCTGCACCCTAACCTGTCTGCCCTTCACTTGGCAGGCAAGTGGCCCGAAACCCAGAATTATATCACAGGCTTTTTTTTTTTTTCAGTTATATGTCGATCATGGATCTTCTCTGTATCCGCCTGCCCCCATACTCTCTGCCTTGTCTGGAAAGTGTGGGCAATATTGAAGACCAAGTCTTTATATCATTCTTTGCTCTATCCCCAAGGCCCAGATGGTGCCAGGACCATTACAGACCCATAGCTCAAAGAATGTTTACTTCTGATGGGATGGTTCCATCTGGGCCCAATGTTTCTAGTGGGGACAAGTCACGAAACCTTTGCTAAGGAACCCCTTCAGCTCTCCTCACTCTATATCACTCCCAGTGCAGCCAGTGTATGGCACACCCTATTCCCCTTGCTCTAGTTGGTAAAGATTCTTTGTCTCCCTTAACTCTCACCAAGAGCAGGAGCCATTATGTCTCCCAGAGCAGGAACATTTGTCCCCTGCATCTCATCATGGATAGACAGTAATGCCAGGCATCTGAACAGGTCTGTAGTCCGTTTTGCTGACTGGCTGAGATTTGCTGTGCTGCTCAATTTCTCCCTAATGGTTATAAATGTGCCAAGGAGCAGAAAGTGAAGAGTCCGGTGTGTAATGAGTCAGAAGGGACCTGGTCTGCTGTAGCCCTTCCAGGGACGTCCTGAGACACCCCCACCTCACCCTGCCATCATTGTCGCTCATTAGAAAGGACTCCAAAGCACCAACTAAGCACTTTGAGTTTGTGGGACTGCATTGACAGCAAGTGCATTTCCTGCCCTGCCTGTCTCTAGCAGCCCCAACAAGTTAGGTTAGATTAGATTTGGTCAGACCACCATTCCCTGATTCACTAATAAAAGAAATCACTAAGGGCTGGGCATGGTGTTGCAGGTTTTTAATCCCAGCACGTGAGAGGCAGAGACAATTGGATCTCTGAGTTCAAAGCCAGCCTAGTCTACGAATTGAGTTTCAGGCTAACAGGGCTGCTGAACAATGATGTACTGTGTATACGTGTGTGCGTGTATATGTGCATGAGAGAGAGAGAGAGAGAGAGAAAGCAGGTTTATGTAATACAGATACTGTAGGAAAAGGAACAAATTAAGGGGTCCAGAGACTCTTCAGATCTTTCATTGGTGTCCAGGCACAGGCTTAGATTTGAATAGATGGGGAGATGACAGATCTTCAGAATTAAGCAGCTCTGGTCAAGGCGTGGTCCCTCCCATCATTAACCCCTAGGTTCTAATTGTCCTGCAGGAAGTTGTCAATTGCTGGAGGTCCAGCCTCACTCTTAAAGCTAATTATGCCCTTCTGGGGAGTGGAGGAAGGAGGAAGGGCAGATGGTCTCCGGAGTTCAAGGTGTTAAAAAAGAACAGGTAAAAATTGTAGGCAAGCCTTCATCCAAAGCACGTACACAGAGTAAGGGCAGAGGTGCCAGGCCACCATCTTGCCTTTAGATTCCCTGAGAACCCAACGTGACTTCTAAGAGGCTGCTGCATTTCCAGTTTCTCCTTCCAGGCCTTTCCACACATAAACAAGGTGTGGGTATACTGTTCCTCTAACTTCTGTGAAAACCAGTGCACACGGTTTCCCTCACACTAGTCTGTGTGATTCGTCCTAAGACGTTTGTTCAGTGTGTAGAGAGAGCTGACTTTATGGTTTAAATAAAATGCTGCAGGTCCCCAAGTGGTGGCAGTGGGCAGCAGGTCCCAAGACCATGGTAGCCTGGGGTCCCAGGCAGGAAGCCAACAAGTGGTCCACAGGCTATGAGGGCCAGTAGGTCCTAGGCACGAGTCGCATGGTGCAGGTCTCGGAAGACAGCTGGTCCTGGGCAGGGAGCCACACAGTGGGTGAGAAACAGAGACATGGATAGATATGCCATACAGAGTGGAGTTGGATATTTGTAGTGGGTTATGGAAGGGAAGGGGAGAAGGGGGGAGAGGAGAGAGAAAGAGAGAAACAGAGAGGTGGAAAGGGGAGAAGTAGGGAGAAGAAAGAGACAGAAACTACCTGAGAAAGAGAGAGAAAGAGAGAGAGAGAGAGAGAGAGAGAGAGAGAGAGAGAGAGAGAGAGAAGGGACACAGGCTGGAAGCCAGGTGTAGTAATAAGAGTGGTGGGGCTGCATCCCCAGCACCCCGCTGCCCGCAAGGCTAGCTTTACCCGAAATAATTACACGGACACTATATTCTTTTAATCACTGCTTGGCCCATTTCTATCTAGCCTCTTCTAGGCTAACTCTCGCACCTGGACTAGCCCATCTCTAATAATCTGCTGTAGCCCACAAGGTGGTTTACCCGGGAGATTCTAGCCTACGTCCGTCCTGGATCTTCATTGCATGTGTCTCAGAGAGCAGAGCTCTCCCGTCCGCCCTGGAGATGGGAGCATGGCGTCTCTCTCTGAGGCGTCTTACCTCACTTCCTCTTCTTCCCAGCATTCTGATCTGTTTACTCCTCCCACCTATGTTTTAACCTATCAGGGCAAGCAGCTTCTTTATTTACTTAACCAATGACCTTCCTCCATCAGCTGGGGGAGTGGGTGTGGCTTATCTCTTCAAGAGACAGGACAGACCATTACAGTTCCCCATCTAGAAAACCACTGCCTAGTACTCACTACAATGGGTACTTCAGATTTTATCATGTAAAGTTCTCATCAAAGGCTATCTAATTTGTTTCAAACTTTACTAACTGAAAACAGATCATTCCATGTGTGTGCAAATATCTGCAGGAAGGTGTCTGGAGATGGAATGCTGAGGTCGAAGTGTATGATGTGTGCTCCACATTCCATAAACCATGACTCCCTCCCTTCACTGACCGCGTGACAACATGCACTGTGCTTAATGACCCCATGTGTGCGTTGTTGCTTCTTCACCTTCACCAGGGCTTTTGGAGAGGCTAATGGACAAGCACATTGCTTTATTGTTTCTACTTGCCTTCCCACCTCCCTTCACTCCTCCTCACCCCCACTTCCACTGTGTGTGTATGGTGTAAGTGTGTGCACTCACATACTTTCCTGTGTGCATGAGGATGTGCATATACCACAACATACACGCAGAGGTCAGAGGTCAAGCCTGGGTGTCATTCCTTATTGTCTGCTTTAAGACAAGGTCTCCTTATTTTTTTTTTGCTATGTACTAACCAGGCCAGTGGCCCTCAAACTTCCTGAGAATCTCTGTCTTTATCTCCTCTCTTCCCACAGGAGTAGCAAGATTACAGATGATGGCTCTTCCTGTTCAAGTCTTGCTCTTCAGTGTGGGTTCTGGGGACTCAGGTCTTCACATTTGAATAGCAAACACTTTTACCAACTGAGTCATCTCCCCAGTCTGCATTTCTCATATATATTTAATGTGCTGCTTATATTTCTGTAGGTTGTCAGTTCGTGAGTTACTCTGTTGTCATTCTGGGTTATTGGCCATATGACTTAAAACAAGGACCTTTGCATGTGATAAAGGCATCAGCCCTTTGGACTATGAAAACATTTCCCCAATTTTCATTCATTCTTATGTTTTATTCATATTTAATTTACCATGCCAAAAAATGTAGTTAAATCGGTCACTTTTCCATTAAGAGATGATTTTAAATTCCTAGGTATTTCAGCTCCTCATATTGCAATCTTAAATGATATATTTTTTCATTACATTTTCTTTAGAATATTTTATTATGAGATATATTATGAAATGACACTTAGAAAGTGTAAAAATAATTTTTTAAAAATGCATGTGTGCTCATAACTTAGCTTAAATAAAACATTCCTAACAAAGTTGAAGCCTCCACCTGCCTCTTTCTACCGCATTTCACCATGGCAGTGTGGGTGTGATGGCAGGTGGCTCCGTGGTGACAGGTGGCTTCATGGCAGCAAGAACTACAGCTGGAAACAGAAAAAGGACAGGAAACAGAGAAAGGACAGGAAGTAGCAGAGGGCTGTAAGCCTTAGGGCCTGCCCTCTCGTGAGCCACTTCCTCCAGAGAGGCCCAGCCTCCAAAGGTTCCATAATTTCCCTAAACATCAACATCATCTTGAGTGCTCACACGTGAGTCTGTGGAGGGCATCGCACATTCAAAAGCCTTAAGGACATGGGCAGATTGTCAGGGACCAGCCTTGACAAAAGTACTTCTTGCCATGGTAGAGGCATGGGGATTTAGAAATATAGTAAAGAATATGGAGACACAAATGAAAATAATAAAACAGAGAAACATGTCGGATAGTATTGGGAGGGAATCCCAGTGAGTACTGAAAATTCCCCCACGTTTAATTTCCAATTGCTTAAAATACCACTGACCCCAAAAGGTAGGAGTAAGACAAAAGACTGCATTAATGTGATACAAGGAAATGAACAGACCAATTAAAGGTCACGGGCTACATTCACAGTTAAACATTCTGTTGCTAGAACAAAACAAGTCACACACCAAAACATTCTGTAGGCAAACCAGTCCTTGGGTAGAATCCAAGGTTATCTCCTTAAGGGAACTGGAACTTAGTTGGACCCTTATACTTTTGAGGTAGGAACAGATCTACTTCTCTACTCCTGGGGTACAAGGTCTGGCTATTAACCTCAACTGTTGACAATAACCCTGAGAGAGCAGAACTCTCTGACCTAAATCTAGGTGGGACCTTTGTTTGAGGTAGAAGCACAATAACCCTGAAGGAACTAGAGGTAAGTTCCAATTGTCTGACCTTTGGTCAATGTGGAAATAGACTCATATTTTCAGGCCTCCACAGTAGACATTCCTAAACAAGGCCTAGAATTGTCCTGTATGATTTCCTCTGTAGCTTCCTCTGTACTTCAATATATTCTTTCATACCAATGTATATTCGTTCCAATGTATTACAATGGCTGTTTCACAGTTACCCACGTGTCTTTCTGGAAGTAGACAATAGGATGGCTCTATTGTTTTTTGTTTATCAGACACAAAGAGGCAAGGAAGTCCCTGTTTGGATCTTGAACAGAAAAGAGAGTTTCCTCAGCGCAGAATTGAAAGGTTTGTTTTAATACACTGTGCATGATTCCAGTTAAAGCCATACTGGATCCCAGGAACTGTGCTTGAGAGGTCCCTTGCTTTTTAACCCACAGTTGCACTTAGAGATGTGACACTTTAATATTTTGCAGATCTGAGATAGTTCAAAAGAAAACCCTGTTCTGTTTGATTCGCTTGAGGAATAGTGAGTTTGAGCAAACTTCCTTTTGTTGGGTTTTGTTTTCCTTTAGTGTTGGGGATTGAGTTTAGGGCTACGTTCACACAAGGTAAGCTTTCTACCTTTGACCTAGTGTAGTCCCAATGTCATTCATGTGCTCATCAACAAGATTTCTTTTGTACTTAAATGAATAAATTGTGCAGTTGAAGAGATGACTGAGCAGTTAAAAGCACGTACTGCTTTCCTAGAAGGTTTGAGTTCAGTTTGCAGAACCAGAGTCAGGCAGCTCTGACTCGTAACTCTGGCGACAGGGCGTCTGAAGCCTTCTTCTGGCCCTGTGGGCCCCTGAACTCACACAGCATACATACACATATATACATAAATACAAAAAATTAAAAACAGCAAAAAATAATTTTTTAAAAAAAGATTTGCTTGTTGATCCATTTTGTCTATTTGGAAGGCTTTTCCTTTTTAATTCTCTTGTATTTTGAATGTGACTGGCATAGGAACACTATTGGCTTGGTTTTGTGGATATGCTATGGTCCGTATTTTAGAGGATGTATGTGGGGACCTAGAATGCTACATTCTTTAAGACTTGAAGTAGTGCTTGGCCCTTCTCTTGATGCTGGACTGGTCTGAGCATCTCTCCTATGAAGCAGTGATGGTATGCTTCTTCATAAATGAGCTCACAGAGCAGGCATGGCTTCCTGTGGACTTCCGCTTCACTTTGTGTGACTCGTCCTGGGGTAAATTAGAAGCTACGCTACAAGAACATCATCCAGATAGCTTTGCAGGGAGGCTCACTCAACCACAGGAGTCGTAGACTAGCAGCAAGGACGGAACTGAGACGTCCCACCTACGGTCCTATGAGCTCGCTGCCTCAGTCAGCCTGAACACCTTCCTTTCAGCCTTCAGGCAGCAGTGGCCCAGATGTCTGCTCAGAGACAGCTTCATGAGGGACTCTGAACAAGAACCAGCCAGCCAATCTGCTCACTGAGTCCCCGGAGACCTTGGCGGAAGAATAAACTTGATTTTCTAAGTGACATAGTATATTTTGCTTGCCATAAGAAAATATCGTGAATGAGACACTCGGAGATACATTTGTTTCTCATAGTCTAAAGCTTGGAAATGCAAGCCTCAGTCACTGGTGTGATAGCACTCTCTAGTCCACACACAGGGCCTTCTGACTGTGTCTCACACAGTGACAGGGCCAGGCAGATCCTAAACCTCTTTTTAGATGGACACTAACTCTATTCCTGAAGGTTCTATCAAGATGATCTAATCGCCCCACTTCCAAACATATCAGGATAACATGTCAGCCTACAAATTGTAGATGTAAACAGTCTAAAACAACCCCTAAGTTTTGAGTCAGCTGAGGCTATGGGTTAAGAATCTAAAGCAGCAGTTAATATCAAGTTTTGAGACATTTTGTCAAACAGTAACCGATAATTAATATCTATAGCTTACTGGATTATGTTCTTGTTTTTTAATATTTTGCCACTGATTTTATTTCTTAGGATTGCAATATTTTCTATATGATTTGAGCCAAAATCCCTTTATTATTTGACTAGTAGCCCGGCAGGTAGTTTGGGGCTGAAGGAAATTCGTAATTATTCATTTTGCTGTTGGTTTATTTTTGTATTTTCACAAGCAGCTAGAGAATGTTCCTTGTTTGTCAGTTTCTTTTGGGCTATGTCAGAGAAAGTTTTCTAGTTTCTCGTCTTAAACTTAAGATTCTTCTTATGCTTAGCCAGTTGGATACTGGGTTTACAGGTGAATGCAAGCCCACCTGGTTGTTTTCTTATTATTTTCTTGCTGAGTTCTACTTTTGCTCTGATATTTGCAAGAAGGGCATTAAATCGCCATTGCTTGAGAATGCTAGGCTACGTCTGAACTGTTTATAACCCTCACTATTTGATGACTCTTTTTTTTTAAATTTATTTATTTATTGAGGATTTCTGCTTCCTCCCCGCCACCGCCTCCCATTTCCCTTCCCCTCCCCCGATTAAGTCCCTCTCCCTCATCAGCTTGAAGAGCCATCAGGGTTCCCTGACCTGTGGGAAGTCCAAGGACCGCCCACCTCCATCCAGGTTTAGTAAGTTGAGCATCCAAACCGCCCAGGCCCCCCCAAAGCCAGCACGTGCAGTAGGTCTTATTATCAGCATTAAACTCGCATTCCCTATGGATCAGAACAGAATCAATCAAGTGGGAAAACTTTTCCTTGTCATGGACAAATAACGACTATTTTAGACTTTGTGGGCTATATGATCATGGTTGTGGTGACCCAGTTCTGCTAGCATAGTTGGACAAGAGCTGTACATAACACAGAGATAAATAGTCTAGTTATGCCAGAATAAAATTTCATTTATGAAGACAAAGGGTGGACTGGGTTTGGTCCATGGGACATTGTTTGTAGAGCTTTGAAATAAACTAGTTTTCACAGACTTCAACTTGAGCATAGGCTCCTGGGAACCTTGTTGGAACCCAGTTTTTCTTAGTGAGTTTGAAGGAAGCGTCTTCAGTCCCTGATGGAGGAAGGTCATTGGTTAAAAAACAAAGAAACTGCTTGGCTGGCCCTCATAGGTTAAAACATAGGTGGGAGGAGAAAACAGAACAGAATGCTGGGAGGAAGAGGAAGTGAGCTCAGAGACGCCAAGCTCCCCTCTCCCTGGCAGACACACGCCACACGCGATGAAGCGAGCTGCCAGGTCAGACATGCTGAATCTTTCCCGGTAAGACTGATGCTACACAGATTATTAGAGATGGGTTGATCAGGATATGAGAATTAGCCCGTAAGAGGCTATGGCTAGTGGGCCAAGCAGTGTTTAAATGAATACAGTTTGTATGTTGTTATTTCAGGTAAAGCTAGCCAGTGGCGGGAGCTGGGTGGCGGAATGCAACCTGCAGCTCCCCACAACAAGTCCCCACCAGCTCCTGACCGATGTTTGACTGTCTGCTGGTCGCCAATCATCTTGTCAGGATCAGAGTAAAGGTGACTGAAATCTTCCTCCTTGTACTCCTCTGACTGGTTGTTCATTTGTGAGAAAAGGTAGATGTAATTCTTTTAAGCTTTTCTGAACTTCTTTGGTTATCTGTTCTTTAAATTTTTGATCTCCTCTATGGTCAGTTTTAGAAAGTCGCAGCTTCCTAGAAAAGTTCATATTTATCTCTAAAGTGCTACACAGAGTAATTATTAAAGATTATTCTTTCTTTGTTCATGTTCTCCCTCCTTCTGCTCCTCATTGGGACCTTGAGAGCTCAGTCCAGTGCTCCAGTGTGGGTCTATGTCTCTAACGCCATCCATCCCCAGATGAA
>NC_022012.1:35522617-35533400 GCF_000317375.1 Microtus ochrogaster | reverse complement strand
TTTGGTTTTTCTAGACAGGGTTTCTCTGTAGCTTTGGAGCCTGTCCTGGAACTAGCTCTTGTAGACCAGGCTGGCCTCAAACTCACAAAGATCTGCCTGCCTCTGCTTCCCAAGTGCTGGATTAAAGGCATGTGCCACCACTGCCCGGCTAAAGATTATTCTTCATGTGTGACTATTTCTCCATTCTTACTTCTTATAGTATATGTTTCTGTTGCACTTTGCTGAATTTTATCTATATTCTACTTTACTTTTTTTTTTGAAAAGACCTATTTCTTGAGAACATTCTTTGATGTTTATCATGTTGGGTTTCCTGAATGGTTCCTGCTTTTGCCTTCATTCTTTTTTTTTGGGGGGGGGGAGGGGGTTACATTTTATTCCTACTTTCTTGCATTTCATGCTCACTTGATGACTTTTAGTCTTTGCCAATCTAAAAAAGGCTAAGACCCTGGATTTTCCACTGAAGTTTGCTTTTTATTGTAGACTATAGAATCTGCAATTAGATAATTAAAACTATAGTATTTGGTACCCTGGGTCATGAGTATTCTTCATTGTGAGTTATATCTTCTATCATTTTGATGTGCCCTTTTTGTCTTGCTTAAAGCTTTCTGGATTAGCTCATGACTGCTTTCCCCATCTCCATCTTTCTCAGCTCTTCGTATCCATATCTATTACTGATGATGTCTTTCTGTAAACCCAAGGCAGTCTGCCACCTGACAGAGTGAATGAAGGCCTCCTCTTTGAAGAACATTTGCTAACTTGGTCTTGGTATGGTAGAGCGTTTATGGATGTCTCTTTCCTATCTCCTCACTCCAATCATCTCAGTTGTCTTAGACAATAGGACTATCCTTTCCCTTCTAATCTCCTCTCAGAGTTGGTTCTTCCTCTTCTGGTCACCCCACCTATGCTTCCTGTCTGGCTGCTGGCCAATCAGCGTTTTATTAAGCCAGTACCTGACAAATCTTTACAGGGTACAAGGTCGTTGTCCACAGCATGCTGCCATGTCTCCCATGGCAGTGAGCTCAGCCTTCTGGCACAGTAAGCCAAGATAAACTCTACCATAAGTCACTCTCGGCCGTGGGGTTTTATCATAGCAATAGAAGAGTGGCCAGGAGAGACGGGGAAAAGTGAAGAACTTGAAGTTGGCAGAATTTTATTCTTGGTTGGTGACTCCAAACCCCAAGTTCTCTTATGAACTCTCCCAGATTTTAATGGTCCTTGAGCCCCTTTATTCCTTAGCAAGGAAGGTGTTATGTACTCCGAAAGAGAAATACTCTTCTAATTAAAACTCAAGTGGTAATGTCTGTGACACTGAACACAGATTTCTTGCAAACCCATTAGTAGAGCTGAAACAACTTGAACTTGGTTTTCTTTTTTTTTTTTTTAATGCTTGCACAGTTAGCTTCTAAATAGATAACTACAAGTCTCTTAGTGTTTTTGTCTGAGCAGAGATTTCAAAGGTAGTTTTTTTTTTTTTTGATTACTTTTGATTATTTGGCAGAACTTTGTGACTGGAGAGTCATCCCTTCTTTAAATCAGATAGATCCGGTCTGTGTCCCTCCTCCTGACAGTTGCCTGAGGAGCTGCTGTGCCTTAAGGAGAGTCAAATGGGGGCAGGTGTGGATGCAAACACTCCATTTCATTCCTTAGACTCATGAAGAGCCTCAGGATGGCGCTTTCCAAATGCTACCGCCAACTTTAGCTTAACCTGGTGTGGCTTGGCACACATCTTCAGTGTCCCCTGGCGTGAGGAGAGCATAAAAGCCCAAGTCAACAGAAATGTATTCCACTGAGAGGTTTCTCAAGAGCTTTGCTTGTCAGGTTCAGTGCAGGGGCCTACTGAATCCTCATTCTGAGATGCAAGGCTAAACTTTGTCAAACACCTCCCCCCACTTGGGGACATGTTCACCCAACCTAATTCTAACCTTTCTCACCAGATTGTATGTATTTTATATATTTATATATATTTAACCTTTATTGTCATGTTGCGTGTGTGGGTGCTTTGCCTCCAAGTATTTCTGTGCACCATGGGTGTGCAATGACAACAGAGGCCAGAAAAGGGTAAATCAGATCTTCTGGAGCTAGAGTTATGGATGGTTGTGAGCTGGTGTGTGGATGCTGGGATTTGAACCTGGGTCTTCTGGAGGAGCAGCTGGTGCTATTAGATGATAAGTTGTCTCTCCATCCCAGTTCTCCAGCTTTAATACTCATCTTGTAGAGCAAACTTGGAGCAATTTTAACCGTGAATAAAATTAACCAACAAATATTTAATGCAGTCCATTAGGACTAAGTATATCAGTATTGATTTTTGGAGGAAGCAGTTATTGATTTAGATCTCCAGCTCTGCAAGCAGTGTTGTCTACCAGCTGCAGAGGGGTTCCTTGTTCTAGATAAAATAAAGTTCCAAAATCCTTAGCTCAGAATAAGACTTCCAAAGTGGTTTTCTTGTGAGAACACTCTGTCGAAGTCAGAATGAAAGGTAAGTCTAAAGAAAGGATGGGATACAGATGGGACTTTGCCTTGAATGGGGCTAGCAAACCTGGGAAGCCATCAGCAGAATCTCCCACAGTGAGTAGCAATTCCCATGCCCGGAAGAGAACACAAGGTCTCCTGTTCAAACATCTTTTAATTTTCTAGCCCTAAGGCTAGACCACAGTTTGTACCTGCAAACTTTCTCTCCCCCCCATATGTGTGTGTGTGTGCAAGTGCGTGCGTGTGTGTGTGTGTATACCTGTAGGCTTGGTTGTAATCCCACTGACAACATTCAATAAAAGACCGTAAAGAGGAGCTGTGCTGTGATTGAGGACCTTAGATACTACAGGGATCACGTAGGTGACAATGTTTTGTTTTGTTTTGTTCTGCTTCCCCTTCTCTTTTGCGATGAAAGATCGCGGTAAAAACACATTCCTAATGCATCAGGAAAGCTGCACATGCCCAGACCCACTAAGCAGAGAGGTGGTGCTGTCTTCAGAAATGAGCTCATTGAACACTTTCGCTCGTTCTAGTTTTAACTTGTCCTCATTCTGAGGCATGTGCACCAGCTCAGCTTTTCTCCTCCATTTAGCCTTGTGGCAGAAATAAAAACATGCTCCTCAGACCTTGTTTCAGGAGACTCTCTGAAAGGTGTGTGGCTTGGCTAAAGGTCCCAAGGTGCTGTCCTTTTGGACCTAGAGCTGTGACCGCGCTCTCTAAGGGTAGTGACAAACTGAGGAGGTCATGAAGCTGGTTCTTCCTACCCGGAGCAGGGTTCTTAGGAAGCCAGTGCTGGCCTGGCCATTATACTGTCAGGCTTTCTCAGAGTTGTGCTAGTGACTGAAGCTGCCCCCTTTCCACTTTGGTTTTATTCTCTTAACCTATAGTAGAAGACTTTTTTTTTTTTCGAGACAGGGTTTCTCTGTGGTTTTGGAGCCTGTCCTGGAACTAGCTCTGTAGACCAGGCTGGTCTCGAACTCACAGAGATCCGCCTGCCTCTGCCTCCCGAGTTAACCTACAGTAGAAGACTTCCTCTGCCTACTCCTCCTCTCTCTTTCCTTGATCATTTCCTAGGATTTTGGAAGGTTTGCTTCTGCCTTGACTTCTGCTTCCCAAGGAGTCTATGCTAGAGAAACTCCTTCCTCAAGCCCCTGCTCTCTGGGTATCTTCTGCTCTGCTAGCCAGCCCTCCCTCGTCAGAACAAGTAGCCAGACCATCAACGTATCATCAAAAGCAGAGAGAGAAGTGAGTGCAGACCTGTTTGCTTTTGCTCAACTTGATTCCTCGCCCCCCTTCTTACATAGCTCAGGAGCCCAGGCCAGGGAACAGTGCTGCCCGCCATGGGCGGGGTCTTCACTCTCCCAAAGACGTGCTCACAGGCCAACCCAAGGCGGCTCATCCCTCATCATGACTCTTCCAAGGCTCATCCCTCATCAAGACTCTTCCAAGGTTGTTTCCAAGTTGACAATTAAACTTTCTAATTGTCAATGACAAGTAGCAAGAACAAATGAAAAGTACCTGGTGTCTACGGTCCCAGAATCTTCTTCAAGGTTCCACTTCACCTCTTAAAAGGCTCTGTTGCTGCTTGCTAATACTGTATGGGACAAAGCCTTTAACACACAATCATTGCGGGGGTGGGGGAGGGGATACTTATCCAACTTACAGCCCCTGCTTTCTCTAGCATGTAAAACTCACATTTTACCAAAATAACTTTACTCTCTTCATGCCCACGTGGTTAATTACCTTTCCAACTTTTGTGACCATTATCTGACAAGAAACAACTTCAGGGCAGAAATGTTAGTTAGGGCTCATGGATTTCATTACAGTGGGGAAGTCACAGCAGCAGAAGTGAGTCCCAGCCATAGTGGTGGGAATGCGCTCAGAGCAGCACAGACCCAGAAGCAGAAAGGGGGGAATGCCGATGCTCAGCTCACTGTCTCCTTCTCCTTCCTTTTACTTAGCCCAGCCTATAGCAAGGTGGCATCTGTTTTCAACCCTCGTCTTAAACACTCGGTTCACACTCTCCAGAGAAGCCCCCACAGAAACACTCAAAGTGTGCTTCGCTTAGCTGTTTCTTAGTCTTCACAGGCTGACAACTGACATTAACAGTGATGCTATAGCCAGTCCTCTGCCAGACTGTTTCCTCAATTCTAACTCCAGGACTCTGGAACTGTATAGTGTCCAGCTCAATAAGCTGACTCCAGCAGGTAGAGATATGAATACCTTAAGAAGGTGGTCTTTAAGAAATACTCGTACCTCTATTTTATAAGTGTTAGAGTACCTGTGTATGAATATATGGTCATTGGCTAATATCCCTAGGGAATGTTTTGTGTTTGTTTTTGTTTTTTTACATTTATTTAATTTTTTAGGGTGTGTGTGTGTGTGTGCACATGTGCACATTTACATGACAGCGCATGTATATGGAGTCCAGAGAACAACCTGCAAGTTTCTGTTCTCTTCCTTCTACCATGTGGGTCCTCGGAATTGACATAAGGTGGCCAAGCTTGGTAAGTGGTTCCTTTGCCTACTGAACAATCAGGCCAGGCAGGTTATGAGTTACATAAATTATATATTATGTTAGTTCACCTCATGGGAGCTTTAATACGCAAGGCAGTAATAGCTCTCTAGAAGGAAATGTATGAATATTCATATTTAGTCCCATACACAGAATTTTACAAAGTTCTACTTGTTAAGTGCAAAATTAGCTTCAGACTCATTTAGGCTGAGCTCTTCAATAAGTTGCTTGAATTGTTTTGATCTTCAGAACTTTCATGTAGTTGAAGAAGGCTTTGTGTTTTCTTTTTTAAGAGAAGGACCCTCACTTATTAATCCTCTGTCTTGTGTCAAGCATCGTCCAGCCCTGGAGTACTTCACAGGTTCTGCTTGACTCTGTTTTATCTTCAGCATCATAGGTAGACTTTTGGGCTCAATTTATATGTAAGAAAAATGCATTTCAATTAAAAACTTGCCCAAGACGCAGCAATTAACACACAGCAAAGACACGAATCTTAAGATTTTTTTTTGAGTAATTCTGTCTGCCTATAAAATTATTGTTCCTAACCCTTACATCACATTGTTTGCCTGTGTGTGGTGTTACACAGCCCTAACCACACTCAACATGATATAATGGGACAAGTCTGGCCTAAGAGTCAGGAGGTTTGGGAGTTAGCATAGATTCTAACTCTTAGAGTTTGACCTCTCTGAACTTCTAGATCCTCACACAGAAAATGAGTTTAGCCCAATCTCATTCACCTGATGGATTAAATAAGAATCAAAGTGTAAGGGGACATTTGTGATGACACTTTGAAGAGCAGAGGATGATGATGGTGATAACAAGAGCCATTATGGTCCCTGGTGCTTCAGGAAAGTCTTGGGACTCTCGGTAACTGCTTCCTTGGTATGAGCTTGGTAGATACTTCATTGTCCTTGGGCAGCTTCATGTTTGAGCTCCTGAGAAGGTATGGGACATTGAACCAATGAAGGAAAACAGAACACTGTACCATTGAACTTAGAAAGGCAGAATTGTCAGTGCTGCATATGAACGTTTCTCTGAAGATTCCGTTTGCTTGTTCAAATAGACAGTTATACAGACAGGCAAGTATACACATGTGTGCACACACACATACACAGACAGACACACATGCACCGGGCATATTAGTCAGGGTTCTCTAAAGTGGCAGAAGTTACAGAGTGGACCTCATTATATATACATCTCAATAAATAATAAATCTTTATACATTTATAAAAATTACTAAATTTTATTTATTAGAGTTACTAAATGTTTATTTTCACTAAATTTTACATTAACTAAAATTTTATTTATTAGGTTTATTGCAATCACTTATAGGCTACAGTCCAACTAATCCAACAAAGGCAGGCTATTAATGGAAAGCCCAAGATTCCAGAAGCTGCTCAGTCAATAAAGTTCTCAGCTGACCTTCAGCAGATGCTGAAATTCCAAAGAATTAAGCCAGAGAAGGAATGGACTTGCTATCAAGGCAAGAACATGTAGGCAAAGAGCAAAAATCTTCCTTCGTCCCTGTTCTAATATAGGCTTCCAGCAGAAGGTATATGGTCCAGATTAAAGGTATGTCTTCCCACCTCAAGATCTGAAGCAAAGATATGATCTTCCCACCTCAATATCCTGATCAAAGGTATGTGTCTTCTCCCTCAAAGTTCTGAACTAGAAGTGGATTCACCCACTTCAAGTCAAGCAAAAATAATGTCTCACAGATGTGCCCTTCATTTCTGGATCATAACTCATTCCAGATGTAGTCAAGTTGACAACCAAAATATCCAGCACACCAAAAGAGACTGTAGTCGGAGACCACTCATTTGTTTCAGTTGCCCAGATCTGAAATAATCACACAGAAACTGAATCATTTGCAATACTGTTTGGCCAATAGTTTAAGTATATTTCTAGATAGCTCTTAAATCTTAAATTAAGCCATTTTTTAAAATCTGTGTATCTCCCTATGGTTGTGGCCTACCAGTAAAGTTCTATCTGGCATCTGGCATCTGTCTCTTGTGGTGACTACATGGCTTCTCCTTGACTCTGCTTACTCTTTTCTCCTCTATCTGCTTGGAATTCCCATCTTTCCCTATTCTGTGCTGCAATAGGCCCAAAGCAGATTCTTTATTAACCAATGGTAGTCACAGCATTCAGAGGGGAATCCCACATCAAAAGACAGACTCTGAATCCTTCGAACTGAAATGACTACAATCCTTAGAAGTTAAGGTTTAGTCTCTCTGGAACAGTGTTGTTTACAACTATGAATCAAAGTGTCTTTTGAAAAATGTCTGCAGTCTTATGTCTCTTTACATTGATACCCAGTCCCTGCCATTAGTCTCTAGGCCAATAATGGGCACTTGATGAATGAGATAAGAGAAAGGTTTCTGTACCAGCAAGGGTGTGTTGCATGGGTCATAGGACAGAAGCCTTGCTGGGCAGTAACGATTCCTGTAAAAAGAGGTGCTGGGTGATCCTCTGATTACAGAGATGAGGCTGGAGTTAACACTTTACTTTAGGTCAAACTAGAGAAAGAGACACAAAATGCAAAGGCCAAGTGAGATGGGGCTGTGGAGAGTCAGCGTCTGAATCACACTGAACAGAACAGGCTGAGTCTAAATCCAGAAGCAGTGGATGGCATCCAGGGTGGGAACTCAGCAAAAGGAGAATAGGCAAGAAAATATAGTTATCGATGGGAAATGGCATCCCTGAATCTTGAACAGAGAGGAAAGCCATTTAGTCCCATATACCAACTTGCATACCTAAACAAGACATTGGAATGCAGTGGGAAATAAGTTGCCCACCTAACAGATAAAAATCTTATATTGGAGGGTCCTTGTGAGATGTATAACAGATTAAAAGATGTGTCTAGAAGTGGTTCATGCTTCATAAATGTTGATGATGATATAACAAACTGTCATATTAGTCTTTATTTTCTCAGAAAAGAGGCTATCTTTTTCTCTAGGTGTAACTATCTGAAAGAGAGTAGAATAGGGTCATTAAGGATGGGTGCCTTCCAGATATAGGCAAAGTCAATGTATTAGTTACTTTTCTCATGGCTGTGACCAAATACCTGACAAGAAACAACCTAAGGGGAAAAAGGTCTATTTTGATTCCCAGCTCAGAAGGGTAGAGTCTATGGTGTGAGGGAAGGCATGGTGGTGGGAGCCTTATCCACGAAGGAGAGAGAGAGAGAGAGAGAGAGAGACAGAGAGAGAGAGAGAGAGAGAGAGAGAGAGAGAGAGAGGAATGAATGTTGGAACTTCTCTCTAAACACGTCTCTTACTTTTTCTTTCTTTTTCTGCAGTATAGATCCCCAACCTATAGTATAGTACTGCCAACATTTAAGACGGCCTATTAACCTTCTTAGAAATACCCCAGAGGTATGTCTCCTAGCTGGTTATAAAATCCATCAAGTTGACAATGAATATTGTTTTCATTTAGTCTAATTGTCACCTTGGTATAGCCTACACTCACCTTACAGGAAAGTCTTAATTGAGGAGTTTCTTGGATCAGATTTGTCTGTGGGGTTGACTTGCTTATTAGTGGAGAGGGGCTCAACCTACTATGGGCAACACCATCTCTAGGCAAATGGTGCTGGTCTTGCCTGATGGAGTTCATGGTTGGCGGTGGTGTAGAGGCTCTAAGAGGCTCCTTACATCATGGGGGTTTGGAGGCAGGAAGTAGGGTCAGAACCAGGGGTTGGGTTATAGGCTTCAAATTCCTACCAACACGATCCTTCCTCATAAAGGAGCCACAGTCTACCAAAATAACACTAAAATACCACTAGTTGGGGATCAAGCATTCAAAACATGAACCCATTAAGGGAAATTAGGGTTCCCATTTGTGGATTCCTAGTCTTGTTAACAAAAGAAATGAGAAATAAACATGGAGAAGCTTGAGAACAATTCTCTTGAAGTTTGAGAGAAACACAACAGGACAGGTGAGAGATATGGAGAAGAAGGGAGGAAGCTACTCCCTTTGCAATGGGGGTTAGCAAACAGCAGCATGGAGGAAATAGGGTTGGGCTGAGCTTCAGAGAATGAGTTATAAGGCCAGGACCATCAACGTCAGATGGAAAGGTTAAGGTTTTCAGAACTGGGATTCAAAAAAGCAGGTGAGGCAGAGCGCGATAGAGCAGGGCAGGGGCAGTCTCCACCGCATCGGCAGAGAGAAGTTCTAAGAACAGTTGTGCTGAAGGAGAAACTTCTGGAAGGAATCATCTTATGGAAGGAGATAATTAGTTCTCCCTGGTCCTTAGTCTTGATTCCTGCCAAGTGGAATCATCTGGTATGGCAGTTAGGATAATCCCACAATGGGCGGATCTAAGAGAGGTTGAAAGTGCATGGTGGTGGATCCATTTGTAGAACAGCCAGGTGTGGCCAGAAAAGGGAGGAGTCCTTGACTGGCACCTGGATGGAGATGTGAGGGAGGAAGAATAAAAGCAAGAATGGTCAAAGAGAAATAGACACTAAATAAGTTGGGATGGCAGGGGGCTTGGGGTTTCGACTATTGGCCTCTAAGAGTGATCAATAGGAACTTGGTGGGTGACATTAGATTGCTAACCAACTATCTGAGTGTCAGTTGACTGTAAATGGGAGACAAAATTTAATCAGCAGTTAATTGTACAAGGTCCAAGATTAATAGGATCACTGTTAATATTATATAAAAAAATACAACTTTTTTTTTTTTAACCATAGAAGCCCAGAGATCTAACTCTAAAGCTGTTGACTCATAGGATAGTGGTACTGGTGTGGTCTCAGTCTGATTTTGCAAATCTTGTAAAGCAAGGGAGCTGTTAGCAGAAATGTAGGCCTTATAGAAGCAGCATTATGTTTACAGCTAGGAAGAGCATGGGAGTCCTTTAACTCGATTACAATTGGTGATTACTCAATTTGATATGTCAACAGTCCAGACTTGGGGTATAGTGGGGAAGCCTTCAAGGGATTAGGTCATCATCTTTTTTTTTTTTAATTCTAGTTTAGTCTTTTAAAAATATTCTATTTCCACTCATTTTCAATATTTTGATTACACTTTCCTACTCAGTGTTTAAGAATATGTAAGCAACCAAATGTACATACATACATACATACATACATACATACATACATACATACGTGTGTGAGTGCATGTGTGTATGTATGTGTGTTAAGGCCAGTTGAGGGTCCGATCCTCAAGGGTCATTTGGGCTTGGGCGGAGACTCTGGGTCCTTCAGCCTTTTATTATTGCTAGTTGTATCGTCCGTTGGGGATGAGTCAGTGCCTTGCTGACTGCAGCCTCCCTTTCTGTCTTCTCAGCCTCCCTTCACAGAATGTGCACTGACTGGAGCTCACTGTCTGCATCCCCATGGTCTCAGATCAAGAGGACAGTTGACTTTCCAGAGCTTCCAGACCCTTGAGAGATGTCCTACATTCTCCTGGTGTCAAGCTGACCCTGGGGGACAAGGACAAAATATTGGTCCTCTTGACCCCGACAGTCACAATTAGCGTTGGCCTCCATGTATGGTTATCAAACAGCCAGAAGGTATGTTACACAAGAAGTGAAGAATGAAATGTGCTTTAAATTTCAGCTGTTGTACAAAACTTTGATAAAGCTAATACAGAAATAGAATAAAACTCACTTTTTAAATAAACCTCACTTACGACTCAGTTTCTTATTTGGAAGCCAGACACTCAAAAACTATAAACAAGAATTTCTGAAGAAAAAAAAAACTGAAGCCATAGACTTAAGTTATTTTAAAAAATCTTTAGGTTCTAAGAATAGCAGAACCTAAAGCAATAGTTTTTTTTTAATTTTATTTTTTT
>NC_022012.1:35491067-35521189 GCF_000317375.1 Microtus ochrogaster | reverse complement strand
CCCCCCTCCTCAGCCCAAAAAGCAATCAGGATTCCCTGTCCTGTGGGAAGTCCAAGGAACCCCCACCTCCATCCAGGTCTAATAAGTTGAGCATCCAAACTGCCTAGGCTCCCACAAAGCCAGTGCGTGCGTTAGGATCAGAAACCCATTGCCATTGTCTAAAGCAATAGTTTTTAACCTGTGGGTTGTGCCACTTTGGGGAGTTGAGTGACCATTTCACAGGGGTCACCTAAGATCACTGGAAAACACAGAGATTTGCATTATGATTCATAACAGTAGAAAAATTAAAGTTATGAAGTAGCAATGAAATAGTTTTATGGTTGGGGGTCACCACAACTGTCTTAAAGGGTCGCAGCATCAGGAAGCTTGAGAACCACTGGCCTAGAGGATCATCTCCCAGATGAGGACAATTGCACCATGGAGCAGAAGCCAGAAGAGCCATTTTATCTTTCAAGCAATAGGGAATTTTAAAACCACTTAATAGAATCAGAGATGAGGCAATGATTTACCAAAGTAATCGCTTGACTGAATATATTTATCTGAGTATTTGCTATTGTTTTAAAGCTTTAATTACACTACAAACTACTATGGATTTGGGCTAACTTGGCGGTTTTAATTAATGTGACCATTTATGACTATACCACTTTGTACCATAGGAACAATATAAAGTATAAGCACATGATACAAATATGCACATACATATTCTATATACTACATGTAAATATATATATAATATGGGCATATTTTACAATGTTTACATATATGACTGTTTACAAAGAGACAGAAAGATTTTTTAATGCTTTTCAATTTTATACTAGAATGTTGGTCAGACCACATTATAACAGCATTAACAATCCTTTAACATAAAATAGGTATTTTTAGATATGATTTTTAATATAAAATTGGAGACCTTTGATCTTAAAGACGTTAAGCCTGATCTGATTGTTGGTAAAGCTTTAAGCAAGTGAGCAGAAACCAGCACCTTGGTTTTTAAATGGCATTTTCTCTCCTTAAGTTATATTGTACATGATAAGAACCCTGGAAAGCCAATCTTGGAAGGATGAGAGCACAGGCAATTGTTTTTGCCTCTTAATGTTACAACCCTAAGTTAAATCTTACCCTTGAAGTGTAAGGTACTAGCTGCTAGTATTATCTTAATACTCATTCTTAATACTTGCAGAATAAGCTTACTAGATTTTAAATTTTACTGTTGGTATTGTGTAGACTGTAACCCTCAACATGAACTGGAAACTTAACAGAAATATTTGACAAGTACATATATCTAGCATCTTACATGTATCACAGCTATTTATAAAACCTCAACCTTAACATATGCAAACTAAAAATATTCTTGTAAAAGAAATAAGTCATAGCAATTAGCCCCACAGGATTCGCAGCATGCCAACTGCATCAAATACCTCTAAGGCCCATTGTTTTTGTTACTCATGAATGCTGCACATGAACTAACTAAAAATTAAATTTAAAGTAATGATTTTAAGAACCTTTTTGGGAAAGAAATCATCACTAAACCTCTGTGTCCAATGTCAAATATTATAATCTAATAAAACTTTTATCTTATTACCTCAGTGAATTTTGTTTTATATAAACAAATAGCATTTTAAGATTTCTATGAAACATTTAATAGATCCATAAATAACATTTTCACAGGTCTTAAGAAGGTACATGGGTATCTCTATTTCTAAGATTGTACTTAGAAAGGTTTTAAATTATTACCAAAACATTTTAATCGGCACATGCTCTCTCTCACACATGTTTAAAGTAGGTACATCAAAACATTATTTTTTTAAATGTCAAAGCATAGAATAAATGAATGAAATAAAAATCTAAGTTGCGTTCAGGTTTGTTTCTCAGTTATTTTTGGAAATTCTAAGGGCAGTTTAATTCCATTCTACCCTACCAACGTAGAATGGCATACAAACAATTACATGAAAATGTACTGCGATGGCTATTTTTGTTGCCCACCAGCCTCATGGGCTGCACAAATACTGGATTATTGGACTTTCCCATGGTACGTTCTATTGGACTAGCAAGATCACAGCCTATAAGCCATTCCAATAAATCCCCTTTATATATACACACATATGCATACATACATACATATGTAAGTAATACATATATTCTGTAAGTTCTATTACATACCCACAATACAATTACATTCATGAGGAAAATTATCTTCAATTAATTCATCTCCAATGATCTTCAAAGGGAACAATATTAGTTCTTGGGGGAATCTGTAAAGCTGAAATTTGTTTTTCAGTTTGTCTTCGATAGCTCTAGTACCATGAGGTGGTTATGTCAGGAGTGGGTTCTTTAGGTCTCAGTTGGGGTTTAACATGGAGAAGGCAGTGTGCAGCAGTCAAGTCTGGGGGCGAAGGTTCCTGTGTTACTGGAAGTTCTTGAGCTAACCCCACTTAGTTATTTGAATTAGTAAGTTTTAGGAAAACTCTTTTGCAATAAAAAGAAAAAGAGGGAAGAAAAAGAAAGAGTAGTGGACCTGACCTGAGGAGAAGTTTTACCCATTTGGAAAAGCAGCACAAAGAAAGGAGGAATCCACTGTGGAATAGGTGTCTCGAACTTGGGCTTTTGGAAGCCCAAATAAGACAAGAAAGGTTCAAGATAAGGTTGGTGGTGCTGGTTGGCCCAGTGTTATCTGGAAAAGATTTTCAGCTATCTATGTGTTTATTTTATCTGTCTGTCTGTCTGTCTGCCTGCCTGTCTGTCTGTCTGTCTGTCTGTCTGTCTTCTATCTTTCTATTTATTTTGTATCTATTAGGATCTATGGTTGAAAAGGAACATGGATACTAATTGCTTCTGAGGGTTCAGGCATTTATCTTAGGGAGAATGCTGTAGACATAGGGTATAAGGAAACTTTATTCCTGATGTGATCTCTAGGGTTTAAGTCCTCCATATTTTTTATATTTATCTATCTTGATAGATAACCATGAAGGACTGTACATAAGCACATTAGATCATTTCCCTTAATGTTTACAAAACAGGTCCAAGTGTGGAATAGTATTAGAGTTTAAGATTTTTGTTTTAACCAATTTTTTTCTCTCTTATCTTGCAGTGAAGCCAACTAATATTAAAATAAAATATTAGCTTTTTTCTGTAGATTTTCAATTTCAGACTTACAGCAACTGTTTTGTAAATGTATTTCATACATGCATATAATATAATTTCAAGCCATCCCCACTCTTTCCCTTCCAGTTCCTCCTACACCCCCATTCCTTTTCCCTTCCAAGATCATATACACTTTTTAAAAATCACTGATCCAGTTAGTACTAACAGTTTATTCATGGGCATAGGACCAATTCCTGGATCATGGGTAACCGATCAGGGGGTGTATCATTTCCTTAGGATCTAACACTCGAAAGTAATGTCTTATATAATAAATCACCCCCATGTCTACATGGGACATCAGTCTACGGTAAAATGAAGAGCAAAGAAATGAAAGTAGTTAAAGTATAATAATCCTGAGAAAATAAAGAACCATTTTTTTTTAGCCTGATATGTATCCTTTATTTTCTAGAGAGAGCTTGCCCTTAAGACAAAGGAACAGGACATCACTCAGTCTCGCTTTCCTGTTTCTGTGATCCTGGCAGGTGTCTCAGAAGGATTGGGAAACAACTGGGCTATAAAAATGAAGGCTAGAGTCAGGGTATATTGAGACTCTGGGGATTCAGCAGCATCAGGAAACTTAGAAAGTAGTGTGAGTATCCTAGTTCCTTTTGTTTTAATGTGTCAAAATACCCTAAGAAAAAGCCACCTAGAGGAGAAAGGATTTTATTTTGGCTTATAGTTCCAAAGAGATGACATCCATCATGACAGGAAAGGCATGACAAAAAGGTCATGGGAGCATCCTGGAAGCCAGGAAGCAGGGAGATCACATTCAGTCTTCATACAGAAAGCAGACAGAAAGAAAAGGAAGCAGGGTCAGACTATAAAACCAAAAGTCCTGCCCCTATTAACACACTTCCTCAAGCAAGGCTCTACCTCCTAAAAGTCCCATAACCTTCCCAATCAGTGCCACCAACTGAGGACCAAATGTTAAAACACATGAACCTCTTGGGAAATTCCTCACTCAGAACACCAGAGTGGACATTGCCATTTTGACTAGTCATATAAGTGTTTCAATCTTCGCTAGTGATGTCTTCATCAGCGTGCTGGTTAGTGGTGGCAGGGTCACCATTTTGGCTAGTCATGTGTTCCTTGTCATTTTGACTAGTATCACATATTTCTTTCTCAGGAGATGGAAGCTCCTAGGTAACATGGTCCTATCCATCATCGGATTATAAAACCCCATGGAAAGCAAACACCTCACAGATTAAATGAATACAGTCATTCCTTTGTAAACAAACGGGCAGCTGATTTAGGTTAGCCTGCATACAGCAGGAGATGTTACATATGTGGTCTGATAAAATGGTCTGAGGTATGCAGGAGCAAAAGAGCAAAATGAGGAGACAGAAAGCAGCAAGGGATGTAATGGCTCCAGCTCAGAAGAAGGGATTCCACACATCATACCGCCCACTGTATCCAGGGATGGCAAAGTTCTCTCCTGATCTCATTTTGATTTTCTGTGGCCGATAGGTCTAAGACCCTGGATAAGGTCCCTTCATGAATCCTCAGAGGTGTTTCTTTAGCAGTTCTTTGTGGCTGAGACAGGTTGGGAGGAAGACCAGGGTCCCCTTTCATGAGTTCATAGCCTTGTTTGTTAATAAGAGAATTTAGAAATTGACTTGGAAAACTCAAGGACAACATTATTAGAATTTGGGAGACATATAGGGTAGGCAATCTGTAAATCTCCTCCATGACTGCCCGAATAGGGAGTTCAAGGAGGAGAGAGAGAGCTGTGCCTTGGAGGTTAGCAGGCTCAGCATGGTAGAAGGTGTCTGGGGTGAAGGGCAGTGCTTAAAATGAGGGAGAAAGAATCCTCAGGCTTCGGTGAGTGTCTGAAAGATAAACAGGAAAGAGGAGGAAAGGGGAAAGATGTCTTTCTTAGTGTGTCTCATAGTAGCAGGTAGGTCACATGTCAGAGATTCCATTGGTGCTAGCTGACTGACATTCCAACAAGCAGGCATATCTCCTGCAAGGAAAAGCATTGCTCATTGAGAGGGTGGTTAGTCCTCCCTCTCCTCAACAAGTCTTCACGTAGCTTTGGGTTTCCTCTAAGCATGAACTCCTATCCAGGTAATTGATAGGCCCAGCTGTATTTCGGTCATTGCAAAGGAGACAGAAGCATGTAACTATTTGGGTCACCATACAGGTCTAGAGACAGAACATAGATTCCGTCTTCAGACTGGAAGGAAATAGCTTTGCCTTGAGGATGTAGCTTTGCCTTAATGGGCCTCAAGGAGCTCAGACACTTCTCCTTTTTCCTAAGTAATTTCAGCTCTGAAGAGGGGCAAAGCAGACGCTTGCCTTTCTAGTGTTACTGCAGAAATAGGGGATGGAGTCCAATGCCCCAGACTCTAAATCCATTGTAAACAGCCCAAAGGGAACCACTTCAAATTTAAGACAGAACATTCTGCCCCTTCTCTCAATGTCTCATGCCCATCTCACAAGAAAACCAAAAACAAACCTACATTTAATCAAACTTCAAAAATCCCCATGGTCTCAACAGTTCCAAGGCTGTTCAAGAGCCCAAAGTTGGAAGTCTGTTCTGAGACTCAAAAAAAAAAAACCCAAAAAAACAAAAAAACACAAAACAAAAAAAAAACTCCTAACTGCCACTCCCTGTAAAATACAAATCGAAGTTAATAGTCACATTATTCAATGGCAAAGAGTATATATTTCCATTCCAAAAGGTAAGAACAAGAAGATAGCAAGAGAAAATTAAAAAACATCAAGATAGTAACAGAGATTATAAATAAGAAATTCTGGAGTTCTGGGTCCAGCATCTGGGACACAGGGCAGCATCAGCTGAATCCGAATGGGCTTGGCCAGCCCTGCCCTTACGGTCTTGCCATTTGTAGCACACAAGGTCTCGCTCTCTCTCTTCAGCCAGCTCTGTTCCTTGCCTGTCTATCGGCTCGGCAGCCGTTCCACTTTGCTGGCATCTCTAACATCCTGAGATAGCCAGTGTAACTTATGCCTCATTCTAAAAGCTCAACCATTGGCCTCTGTGTGTGTGTGTCTCTCCCAGGGAAGTCCAACCTTCCACGTACTCTCAGACATTCCTCACAAACCTGGGAGCAAGCCCCCATGATTCCCAAACTCCTGTATTCCTCTTACCTTAGTATTCAACACCATGTAAATACCATTGGGTTCCACTGTGAGTTCATTGGATCATGGATACAGAAGCCTATGCACGCCCGAGTCGAGTGGCTAACCTGGGTAGATAGATCCCTAGGTGGCCTCGTACAACAAGCAGGGCAAGCCTCATGCTCTCTCTTTCTAGTGTGCTTTCAGTTTTAGCTTGCAATAGATGAGGTGGTCCTGTTACCTAAAATAACCCTAACTCATCATTCTCATTGTCCAGGTGGCGATAGTTTGGCATTAAAAAAAAAGTGATGCTAATTTCTTTAACAATTATGACTTTTTAGCCTACAGCTTTAAACTTGTTGGTACTTCTTTCTTAGCCAGTCTGCACATTTGCCATGTCTCTCTGCTCCAGTTTTTGCTCTGAATTCTCACTACGATCCCATTATTACGGCTAAGATTAATCAGCAGTTGCTAGGCCACTATCTAGCACTCTGCTGTCTTGATATTTCTTCCACCAAATAAATTCTTCACATTTTAGTTCAATCTTACTTGAATTTTTAGAACGTGGGTAAAATAGAAGCAAATTCATTGCCAGAATACAACATTAATGGTCCTTCATTCCAGTTACCAGTAGACCCGTTATTCCCACCTGAAATCCCATCAACTTGCCTTTCGTTGTCTGCATTATTATTCATATTCTTGACTTTCAAAGGTCTGCCCAAATTGCCCATTAAGTTGCTTAAACATTCTAAGACTTCGCTAGCCTTCATCTCTAAACTCTTCCAAATTCTTCCCACAAACCAATGTCAAAGGTCTAGGAACCACACAGATTTAGTCAAAGCAATGATAACACTTCACCAGAACCAACTTTGTTTATTAATTATTTTTGCATTGGTATGACCAAAATACATGATAGAAACAACGTATAGGGGGAATTCTACAATTTCAGAACATTCTAGTATATTGTGGAGGGCAAGAAGAGCAGAGTTCATGTTGGGGGAAACATGTGGGAGAGGCTTCCTACATTATTGCTGGGTCAACAAGGACAGAATGAGCCCCAAAGCAGGGGCTGAACTAAGCTTTACAAAGGCCTGTCCATAGTGACCTACTTCTACCAAATGGGTTCTGCCTCCTTAATGTTGTGTAGCCTATCAAAAAAGAAACATCAACTAGAGAATAAGACCTCAGATGTGAGCCTCTGTGGGACATTTAAAGTCAAATAATAGAAATGGTAGTCCAAAATTTGGATATTTCTATATGGAGTGCTTATTGCATTTTTTTTGCATCTTCTTAGGATGTTTTCTGAAGTCCTGGGTGATATCTTATTCATATGTGTATCCCTGATAGCTTTATGAATGAATATGGCTCAGAAGGGGGCCTTAATAGATAAATGGATGTATTAGTGAGTAAATGGGTGGATGAATGAATGGGAACCAAGTCAGAAACAAAAAGATGCTTCTCAAATACTTTAAAGTGGGTCTGGTATGCAAGATTCTACCTAGCCCCTGTTGCAGCTCTCCGCTGTTCAGGACTTGAAAGTTTCTGGATTATATTTCTATGAATACTGCTCCTTAAAAAAATGGGAAGCCAGAATTGGTATGCAGGGAAAGGTCATATTGATTCTGAAATGAGAGGAGGACATACATGTGCAAATATTAAGAAGGTAAATAGGAATTGATAACATGTACATAGTCACGAAGTCAAAATACAAGGTATAGATTTGGGATCATATAAAAGCACTGATGGTTAGAGCCATAAAAAAGCCTGAGGGTGCTGAACGGGAAATGTAACATCAGAGCTCAGGATAGCTTGGGGAACACCTATGGAAGACAAGACTGGCACCTTTACATAGACCAGAAAGAAGAAATCTAGCTGAGAAAGAATGAGGGCGAGAGACTGAGCAGAAAAGAGAGACCTTAGTACAGCAGGTCTCATAGATGGTGGAAAGGGTTCAGTTGCTCAAGATGGGAGAGAGGACAGGCTCTTTAGAAAATCAAAGGGTTGAGGATCTGAAGACGAGACCAACCGGTAAAGAATCAGCCCCACGATGGCAGAACAAAACATCTCATTTTAAATCCCTCTGGCTGAGCTTTCAGCAAAGCTCACCGTCTCATGTTCTCCAATTCAGATACATTCTTAGGGAAGAGAAAGACTTACCAAACTATTAAAACTATTGTCCAAAAAATATCAAGGCAACATTTTTTTGCCCATCAATTCAGATTTAAAATTTAATTTCATGGTACAATGAGCCCCCACACAGTTATATCTATTAAGGTCAGCCACTCTGAGTTCACAAGCTCATTCTGAGCATTGATGACTGGAAAACTCTTTAGGAGATAAGAATCATGGTTTGCTCTTTCTCTGTTGTCACAGTTTTCATGCGACTCCAGACTTTCTGATGCTGACGTACCTATAGTGAGGTTTGTCACCCCACCCAGTGGCCCTGTCACTGCTCCTTGGCCCACCATCTTAATAAAACAAACACAAACATTCTACAAGAGCCTCCCCAAGTTTTGACGCAAGGAGATGGGGGAGGGAATAATTGAGTCTGGCTTTCAGAAAGAGGCACATGTACTTTGTTTGAGTTATTTGCTTAGTTCTTCACTTCTTCTCTTAAAATCACCATTTCCTCTTTGTGTGACTCCTAACACAATGGCCAGAACCCACTTAGCTTCTATAGCACTTATTGTTTCTGCAATAATGGATGGTTAATTGGTTAAATGGTTAAATTCTTTTTTTGTCTTCGACCCAATATGAATCTAGAATTTTCCTTGAGGGCAATGTAGTAATTAGGAGGTTGAATTTTAATTGACCTGAAAACGCATTCACATCTGAAGTTAAATGAATATGGACACATGCATTTATAAGTGATGCCAATATGTATATTATATTATATATCTATACCACACATGTATGAAATATCACAGATATTTACTAGTCTTTGTGGCATGTACATATTTATAATATTTGTATAAAAGTCATGCAGAAACTGTCTACTCACCCCTTGCAAAATGCACCTGTAATAAATCATCTAAAATTCAACACTTCCACAGATTTGACTTGGGTTAGCAACAAGACTTAATGGAGTAGGAGGGAAACCAGAACTAGGAAAGTTCTAAAACATCCGCGAATGCAAACTAGGGAGAGCTGATGAGAACTGGCCACCATCCTCTCTTCCTGAGAGGATGTCTCATTTGACCTTATTTTGTTTTTTTTTTATTGAGAAATTATGTTTGCATGTATTTGTAGGATTAATGGGGTATTATGATCTTAATACAATATGCAATGACTAAACTGAGCTAATTAATATTTGATCTCTTTAGAATCTGTATAAAGAACTAATACTAATATCAACAGGCCTACTTTTCAAAACAAAGAACAAAAAATGTGCTTATTATCCATCCAGTCAATGTCTGTTGTAAACCTACTAAATTCCAACTCTGTGATAAACCAAAGATGGGCACTTCTTTGCTTATATAGAGCTGTCCTATAGGAGAGCCCCCTGATGCAATTCACTCTCTGTGGGAATTATTTATTTTCTTCTCTAACGCCAGACTTAGACACATGACCTTCTTTGACCAATCAACTACAAGCAGAAGTTTCTTATACTGCTTGTAGGCAAAGTTGGGAGAAGCAGTATGTGCCTCAAGGATGAAGTGGCTTGGGTAGGGGCTTTTGCTCTTCCCTGTATCTTACCTATGTGGAGAAGACCTCAGACTCCCCACAGCCAAAGCAATAACATACAAACAAGGAAAAAACCTTTTGTTTTTACAAACCAATAGCTCCTGGGAGCAGCATAACCTAAGGAGACCTGACTCCCATCTCTATGACTGTGTATCATCACAAGGAATCAAAAAGGACTTTAGAGAGTCTTTGGGCATCGGTCTCAAGAGCTGACATTTTGAATGACCCCTGTGAGGTCTTTGTGTATTGATGGGGTAAGTTTCCCCAAACCTGTTTGGTCTGCTTTCCCACAATTGGCTCAGTTGGTAAAGTGATTGCTTTGCAAGCCTAAGAACCTGAGTTCAATCTCATGTTAAACAAGAAAACAAACAAACAAGGGATAGGCACAGTGGTGTGTATTTGAATTTACAGTGTGGCAAGACAGAAACAGATGGATCTCTGGGGCTCTCTGGCCAGCCAGCCTCATCTTCTTAGCTAGTATTAGGTCAGTGAGATTCTGTCTCTAAGAGAAGAAAAGAGAAAGAATGTCTGAGGGGAAAAACCTGAGGTTTTCTTCTGAAATTCACACACATGCAACACACCCAAACACACATACAAAAATACACACATAAACCCAAACACACATTCAAAAATGCACACATAAACCCAAACACACAAAAGATCCTGATTCTGGGAGAAGGTCCCAGAACATATAACAGAATTCCATAACTGGATTTCCACACAGACTCACGGAAATGCCAAAAAATTTCTCAAACATTTACATTTGGATTAAGTCCAAGGCATGATTTGCCCTTAGCTCCTTGTTCCCTAATTGGAAATCTGTACGGACCTTCAGGGAAATGGATCCATGTGCTTCTCATCTGGGCGTACCTACCTCATCAAAATATGGTTGGAATGAATCAGTTGATGCCCAAACTCTTGCAATCATATTGTCCTTCCTAAGTAAAAAAGATCTCTTTCCTATGGCACCTCAAAGGAAGGAATTGCGTGTTCTCACTGGGGACGCAGTGAGCCACCCAGGACAAACATCTTCTCCCTCTTGGCTTCAATCAAACGTCCTCCAAGCATGGCTTCCCTTTCCCTCATCAGACTTTGGCTTGCCAAATTAAACCACAACACCCAGCCATCCAAACAAGACATATTTCTTTCAAGAAAGCCCGAGAGTCGCAGCCTAAGAGTCGGACATTTCCTCAGCCACCTACTCTTGTCACCGGCACGTCATCCTTTTCTTTGCCACAAAACGGACTTCAGCGCTTAATGTCTTATTTGTAGCTGATAAGAAAGAGGGATTTTCGGCTCTGGCTTTGAAACATCTTGAACACTCTTCACTAGCTAGCCCCTACTCCCTTTCTCTTGTCTCACTCTCTCTCCCTCTGAACCCAAACACTGGTAACTCCCTGAACGTGTCCTGCTTCTGCTCCTTCGGAAGTGGGATCTCCAGCTCTGCAAAGTTTCCTCCTGAGCCCACCACTCACTTCTGCTGGAAGTTTCTCAGCCCTGCTTCCTCTCCAGCTGCACACTTGGTCTCCCTGTTCCCACTGGGTCATGTGTACACTGGGTGAGCATTTACCTCTTGACATTACAGACTTGTTGTGTGCAGAGTAATCTCCAACACACTGGGCAGAGAACAGGCTTTATTTGTTCTTATTTCTGTCTACTTACCAGGTCTCCAATCCCTGTCGACTGGCTGAATAAATAGGGGAGCTGTCCCATGGCTAAACGACAACACAGGCTCACTGCCATAGCTCCCCTCTTCTAAGTCTATAATTCTGCTAAATCTTCACTACATTTTTTTCTGCACTATATGAAGAAAGCTATAAATTCTGAACTAGGGAAGTTTTATGTGTAACAAAACATCAGAATTAGGGTTTCCCCACTTCTTCAAAATAGTTTTTTTTTTTTTTAAAGTAGAAAGAATACTGTTGCAAGGCTGGGGAGATGGCTTAGTCAGTAAGGTGCCTGCAGTGCAGCATGAAGACCTGTGTGTGGATCTCCAGAACACTTTCAAAACTAACTAACAAACAGGTAAGGTGGCCCATGTGTGTAACTCCAGAACGGGGGATCAGAGACAGGAAAAGCCTTGAACACTGGCCAACTGGCCTAGCTGGATCAAGAAGCTTCAAGTTCAATAAGAGACTCTTGTCTCAAAAATATAAAAAGTGGAGCTGGGAAAGCAGCTCTGTGGTAGAGAACTTGCCTAGCCTGTATGAGGCCCCAGGTCATTTACAGTTTCCAGCACTGTAAATGAGTAAAGCAAAGGTGGGGAACAATTGACAAAAGACACCTGAAGTTGCTTCTGACCTCCACCGGTGTACACTCTTGTGAATACAGCGCACACACATACACACACATACACACACAGAAAGACACACACAGACAAACACACATGTACACACAGACATACACACACGGGCACAGACAAACACACAGATACAGATAAATACACACAAAGACAGAGATACACATAGACACACTGAGACAAACACACAGAGACAAACAGACACAGACACACAGACATATACACACACAAGACACACAGACACACACAGACATTACTGATTTTGGTTTTTGAGTCAGTGTCTTGGTTAGGTGAGGCTGCTCTGTAGATAGTCATGATGACCTTGAACTTCTGATGCTCTCGTTTTCACCTCACTGGGATTACAGAGGTGGCTCACTGTACCCAGTTTCTTCCTTTATTATCATGGCACGAGACTGAAGGATTTGTAAGATTCATGATGTGAGCACTCTCCAGGCTTCTCAGAAAAGCATCGTAGCAAAGGATGCCCCAGGCGCCTCCCTAGCTTCCAGTCCTACCCTGCCGTCTGCACTCTCAATGAGCCTCCTCATCAGCAGGGCCCATCTCTTCCTGCATGTTCTCCAGAGATGAACTTACTCTGGGATATCTAGTTGCTTCGATCCAGGATGACTTATCAAGGCTCCCAGCTTCTCTGTTAGTAGGACAAGGGTATTCTTTGCCTACAGCCTTTAGATACCTCCATTTCAGACAATAATGCAACTGTGTTACTTGAAAATCCTTCTCCAGGAGCCAGACTTGGTGGAGTAAGCCTGAAATCCCAACCCACTGGAAATAGAGCCAGGAGGACTGTTGGAGGCCAGCCTGAGCTACATAGAGAGGTGGCGTTACAAACAAACCTCTGTGGGTGCTTCCTCTGGTTTAAGTGGCTAATCAGCTCCATTGAGGACATCTGACCTGTTTCCGGAGACTCAAGAATTTTTCAATAAATGTTTGCAGATAGGAGATACCAAAGCAACCCACACCGTTTTCTCAGATTTCTGAGGACAACAACATGCTGTCAATCAGTTCTAAAGCAGGGAGCTCAGAAGTATCTGCCCCCCTCCCCCATTTAGTTAGCACACTGCTTTCTTCCACATTCTGGAGTTTGAAAGCAATGTTCATCATTAATCAGTCATCTTAGTCATCACTCTGTTAATTCAACACAATGAATAATTTGGAAGCCTTTCTGAGCCTCTTATGTTTCTGGGTATTCTCATTACAATTACACATTTTTGTCTTGGTGCTTTTTTTTTGTTTTTCTTGCTGGATATAGATCACACGTTTGTTTTTCTAGTTCCCAAACGCAGACTCTGGAGTGGATCCTTTACTAATTAGGCTTCTTCAAGGTCCTCATTGTGTCCTAAGTTCTTGGGAAACATGGACATTTGGCAGCTGTCACCCACTCATCCTGCCCTGGTGCTCTCCGGGGAAGCTCTTTCAGAGAAGCGCGGAGTGCTTTGGCCAGCCGTTATAGGATGGGGAAGGTCATATCTCTGAAATCCACTCAGGGAATATGAATATGCCTAGGTCCCTTGGCTTTTGTTATTTTAAACTTCACCACAACCCAGCACAACCTGCAGAAGAATGGATGCCTCAATGGTGGAGCTAGAAAGCAGCAAGCAGTAGTGTCTAAACAAACTGGTCATATAGAAGTGGAACATTATCTTAATGCTTGATATATCAAGAATAGCTTGTTGGTGCAGACTAGAGACAATTGAAAGGGCCTAGAGATTGGACTAGGCCTCATTTAGGGGAACAATGGTTATGAAAGAGTTTAGTTTAGGACCTAGAATATAAAATCTGGGGGTTGTGATATCAAGAGACTTTGTCTCAGGCAAGAGGTGAGGTGCTGAGGGGAGCGAGGTCAGCGGGATGATGCAGAAGAGGGGGCTAGTGGGGGAAAGGCTGAAGATCCAGGTCCCCAGACAGTTTCAGAAATCCCTATTGGGACACAAAATGAACTGGATAGAGGTTCTGGAAAGGATCAACAGAAGGTATGGCTTACAGCCTAAGTCTGGAGGTATGTGCATAATTCGTATGTGTCCGGATACAGGCAGAGAGGGGACACTTCCCCCAATGTAGATTTTCAACATAGAATGGCCCAAATCCAGAGCCTAGCTAGACTGTTTGTTTAGAAACTTGTGCCTGGCAGCCGGAATATGGCATCGGATCTGTTTAATTGCCTCCCACACTGATCTGGGACTCCCAAAAGCAGGAAGGCACTGTGGCAGTGGGTGGAAGTTAAGAGGGGACCCCACATTGAACAGTTCTAATTTCCTCTAAAAGCTTGGCTTGGTCTTATTTAAAGCACTGGTCAAAATCTGCCAAATAGTAGAACCGTCCTGGGAACTGGCTGACTGCTACATGGGAATTCTAGTTCATTGGTACAGCTCCTCCAAGATCTAAAACTCTTCCTAAACCAAAGCTTCCTAGGAGGGCTCACTAAAACTAGTCCCCATGTAGGACCTAACTCTCCCCTGAATTTGCTCTACTGAATCTTAAAAAGCCTTGCATTGAAAAGACGGGACATGAAGTAGGCTGCAGCTTTCTTGGTCGTTAGTTCAGAGGACATCAAGCTGGCTGGGCGTGGCAGAGAAGAAAGAGAGTTATTTCCTGGTGAGGTGACTAGTGGCCATTCCCAGGTTCTTCTCTGGGGGCATAGTCAGGAGATGCTTGCTCTAACTCTTATAATCCCAGCCTAGTGCCAGGCTGCGGTGAGAGATGGGCATAAGCTCTACAAAGAAGAAAGGGGCTGGGGGCTGGGTTACTGTTGGGCTGTGGGGTTGACGTCAACCCTTCCCTTGCTTTTTTTTTCTTCTCCTTTCAAACTTGTCAGCCCCTGCCTATCCTCATCTGACCCAGAGGGCCTGTTTCTTGGGGCTGCCAGTTGACACCTAAGGTTGCCAACAGAAGCCAGTTGCTCTCTTCTGACGTGGGAACTTACAACCTGTCATCTTCCGTTGTTTGGGGAGCAGAGAACACAGCCAAGCCAGCAGGGAAAGCCTGTCATTGAAGTCTAGCTCTCATTGAAATGATGTAATGTATTCACACACATCAAGGAAGAGTAATGAATCCTTACCACGGGCCATCCTTGTTCGGCTCCCAAATAACCAGGGGAAAATCACAGCGGCAGGGATGGGGAGAGGAAGGACCTAAGGCACTGTTTGTTTTTCCCTAGGTCGAAACCCAAACAAAGGGATGGAGAACAGTAGTCACAAAGTGGGCTATTCATCCATCTGCACATTTTCCAGCATCCTTAACATCACACCCTGACTTAGGGGACGGCCAAGCCCCTAGTCAGGCTGGAAGGAGGATACGCGAAAGTAGTTGATTGGGAAATTTACAAACAACTTTAGGTAGAGAGCAAGTGCCAAGAGTGCAATAATTAGAGAAGGGAAGGATGAAAAAGAAGAACCAGTGAAACATCAAGTCCCCCTGGAGAGCTGTCGTATCGACACTAGACTGAATGCTCAACAAATAACGAGTGAGTTCAGCAAGAACGTTCCAATCATCCCGAATTGGGGTGGGCTGCTCAGCTGCCTGGAATTTTAGCGTACGTTTGTTTAGGTGGCTCCCAGATTACTTCCTTTTTCTCACTTTCTGTCTGCGAGCTTCCCTTTGACTGGGCAAGGACAGGAAACTCTAGGTGGCATCAGTTGGAGATGCTTGGAAACCTGCCAGGGCCACCTGAGATGTTATCCTTCAGGAAGGCCCCGAAGAGCATGCTGCTGATTCAAGGGTCATCTCTTACAGAAAACAGGCTTGTCAGGGGGACCAGTGAAAAGAGGATTCCTTGAAGGGTGAGGACAGGCTAGAGCAACATGGCTGAGGTCTCCATGCAACCTGCAGATAAACTGTGGGAGAGCAAGGGACCACGGACTTCAGGAAGAACAAGCCGGGATTGTGCCTGTACACCTGTGGGCATCTGTACACTGTGGGACCCTGAGTAGCACCTCTCATATGAAAGGGGAACTTGCCCTGGTTGTCTCTCAAACGGGAGTGTTGTAATGACATACCAAAGCTATGAGCATAATTGTTGGCCAGGTAGGAAACCCCTGACTTTTGCCCAAACCAATCTTATCTACCCTTGACCTCTGAGACTGATCTCATCGGTTCTGAGAGTAAGGGTGTGAGTGTTTTATTTTCACTGTTAAATGTGAAGATCCTTCTTCCCCTTTTAATTTGCTCAGATTACAGTCATTTGGGTGACTAGTGAGACCAGTGGCAATGACATTTTTACGGCCAAGCTCCTATTGATATTCCTCCATCGATTTCTCTTCCCACATCCATCACAATTGCTTTAAAGTACCTACAAATTGACCAAAACTCCCTGCTCGGCAGTTCTCCTTACCCATAATTCACTTCTCTCCTTGTCAGTGTCTGGAGGCAGCCAGGGAAGGATTATCACTATATCTATCTACCTTTGTCTGCTCACATATACGCACACAGTACCTGCCTCCATGGAATACCAAACCTTCTGGAAATAATGCACAATTAATTCTCTTGGCTGCACTTCAAAAAAGCACAAAAGGGATATTTCCCCTGTTTTATGGATGAAAGACAGAGGCCTGTTTGCTCACAGAAGGAATTCTGCAAGGATTTACACTGATTTCTCTGGCAGCCCGGGGCTCTCACGTGTTATGGTGCGGTCTTTCTTACTCCCCTATGAAAGGACTGACTACATTTTCTTCTGCTTTCCACAGTCAACTGCAGAAAGCAGGATCTCTGTGCTAAAGGACAGGATACAATGGGGCTCTGGGAATTGAGAGGGACGGGAGAAGAGTCTTAATCTTCAGCAGGGCTCAGGCTTACCCTTTCTCAAGCTGGCTTATTTGACTAGTAAATTGACACTGTGCTGATCTCAGTTCCTTGCATTTGAGCCACGACTCCCCAGCCGCTATAGGAGGAATCCGGGGCTCGGCAATTCTCTCATCTACCTTGCAGGCATGGTGCTAGGCCAGAAGAATAGATTTGAAGAGCTCAGGGAAAGAGACTGTGCCTGAAACCCGCTTTCAGCCCAAGAGTCAGAGGTAGATGATTAGATGTCATTAGAAGAGACTCTCGAAGCCCCAGGACATAATTAACAGAATGGTAGCCACCTGCTGTCAGGTGCCAGCATTGGGGGTAATTAGTAAACCCAGTACCTAAGGATCACAAGGTCTAAGAAAGAAAAAAAGAAAAGAAAAAAGAAAGAAAGAAAGAAAAAAGAACATTCAAAAAGGCAGAGTGAAATCCCAGAAAAAGAACTTGAGAGTTTAGAATAACAGTCAGGGGTGGGGGTCGGGGGATGGAGCATTTGGTTCCTTTGGGAACTTCTGATGTCTCAGCAGCCAAGTCTGGTGAAGTACCAGTGGACCTGTGTGTCCAGGGCACTGACTGACCTACTCACTGCCCAAAGCCACTGTCACTGTGCAGCAGGGTCTGTCCTTCAGCATCTTACAAATAAAGGAAAGGAGAGCAATCCATAGACGACATGACGAAAGCCTGGGAGAGTCAGCCCCACTTGGCAGGTCATGGGCAGAGAGAGGCGGGAGAGACAGAAAGGGCCCGGAGATGTCAGCCTCAGATTTCTCAAGCAACACAAAAGCTGTTGGCTTTCAATGCACACTGCTTGCCTCTGTTCACGGGAGAAAGGGGAACAAGCTGGTCAGTGTTAAAGGGAAGAGGGGGACAAATGGCTGACGACAGTCTTGGAGCTGAATTTAAAAACATCAAATTAGAGGCATGTGTACTGAAACGAGGCTCTGCGGCCTGGGAATGCACCCCCACCCCTAAACAAATGCTGCAGTCACCATGGCTGGTGCTTTGGCTCCTGAGTAGCACACTAAACACTGATGGGGGCCCGGGAGCCCACTGGTTCCCAAATCGCCCCTTTCAGAACATCTCCGCGGGAAAGTTGAGCCTGTCAGCTCACTGCTTTGATGGCCACTAATATGACACTGGCTGCAGAGGACAAAAGCTTAGTCTATGTTTCAATGCTGGTCACCTAGCGTGGTCCATAGCAAGTGTCACTTACAGACATGGTCACTCTGTCTTTCACTTTTAACATCTTAAAGACCCAGATCAACTTACTAATATTACTAACTTAGTCTTCACAATAGGATCAATGAATGAATGAATCAATCAATCAATCAACACATCAATCTATACAGATATCCTTAAGAGTTGTGCCAAATGGTAACCATGCCTGCATACACGTACCAGCCCAGATTGTCTTTGAATTTCAGAACCACCTCTGTTCCAAACACATGCTCACAGGGCATTGGAGTTGGAACTGTAACTCCTAGGCTAGATTCTTGACTTCCTTCCTAGCCTAGGGTTTACATAGACCCTGCCGTTGTATTTTTTTCTGGATCTCTGGGTTTCTTTTAACATCCAGCTTCTAAGTGCCCTAAGTCTGCCTTACTCCTGCCCTGCTCTTACTCGGTGTCCCCCGGTTTGTCTCATCTCCTCAGTTAAGGCTTGCAACTGCTTTTTGTAAGCATTCATTGTTCAGGGGCTTGGTGTGACCTGAATACATTAGAAAGGTGGCAGGAGATCAGGGAAAGAGAAAAGAAAGACAAGAAAACAGCCAGGCAGAAACTGCTCTCTGAGCAGGGTCTTTCCCAATAGAAAGCACGATTTCTTCTGGAGATCACCATGATGGAGTTTGTTGGGTGATTTTTAATGTGTTTCTATCTTTAGCTTCTTGTTTCAAAAGACTTCAAAGCCAACGTAATGGAGGCTACCCTGAAACAGTGATAGCAAAGAATAGGATATGTTATATTATATTTATTTATATTTGTATTATACTTATGAAGGGGTTTTATATTCCCACTAATTATCCTAATATTTGCTCCTTTCAACAACTGAGACATTTTATCCATGAACAGACCTGGGTTATAGTTCTGGTTTCATTGCTAACAAAATTCCCAGCCTTATCTATCCCAAACATTTTTGTTCGTATTAAAATCAAAGAAAAATACAACTGACAATCCACCAGAGATATAGGGAAGAAGCCCGTTGATACTAGAAAATATCAGAAGGTTAGGAATTGTGGGGGAAAACAAAAACAAAGCAACCACAACAGAAACAGGCACAGGAGAAGTAGATTTATTCAAACGCTTGGAAGAACAAATACGTCTCTGCTGCTTTCCAGGGGTCCCAGTATGAACAGACTCCATACACCCACTGTCAGCATGGACTGTGTCTTCCCCGCAAATTGTAAGCCGAAATAAACTCTTACTCCCTCAAAAACAGTGGGGGTTGGAGAGATGGCTCAGTAGTTAAGAGCACTTACACCACATGGTTCCTAGTACCCACATGGTGGCTCACAGCCATCTGCAACTCTAGTTCCAGGGTTTCTGATGTCCTCTTCTGGTTTCTAGAGGCATCTACACACAAGTACCCATGCAATAAATATTTTAAAACATTTTAAAAAGAAGTAAATAACAGTAAAAGCATTGAAAAAACAATGTTTTGATTAAAATGGAAGGGAGACTTTATATTTTACCAATAAAAATTACAAATCTTATGAATGGGGAGGCATGCCACAGTGGAGGACTGGAAAACTCCAATCATCTCCCTAGGCTGCTTTGTAGATTGAGTACAGGCTGATTAAAAACCCCAATAGTATTGTTTTGTGTGTAGAAATCAGATTCTAAAATTAATACATAAATGTAAGGAACCACAGAGAGCCAGATAAATCTCAAAATAAGGAAAAATGTTGAGGCATGGTACTGTTTGGTGTAAGACTTACTGAAGATCCAGTCATCAAGATACTGTGGGAGGCCCAGAAGACAGTGGGAAATTTCAGAGTCTGGAAAGAGACCTACAGATGCAGATGCATGGCAGATTTTGATGGCAGTTCTAAGGGAACTCGATGAAAGTGAAGGAAGTGTTGTTATCACATGATGCTCTTTTGTGAGAAAACCCGATGCCATCAAAAAACTAATAAGAAAGAAACCAGGCCTTTTCCTTGTGCTATATTAAAAATTAAGTTTGAGAGAAGTCATGTAAACCTCAGCAGAAATATAACTTATGTACAGACAAGAGTAATAGAAGACATTGAAACAGAGAAGGTGAAGAATGGGGCACTTGGACCAGCAAGATGCCTTAGCAATTAATCAGACAAATCTGACAACCTGAATTCAGTCCCCAGACCCCATGATGGAAGCTGTCTCTGATTGTTTCTTGCGTACCATGGCACATACGCCTACACTCACTCATACACACACATCAGACATATACACCAATAATAATTTTTTAAGAAAAGAATGTGTCCACAAATTAAATGCAATAAACCAATTAAAAAGAACTATTGTGCTCACTCAACAAGAGGGAAGTGATGCTTGGTACTGGCCAACTACACAGGGCTGGTGAAATCATGGATCTTGAAAGAGAAACTACAATGGTCATTTTACTAAACCAATCTAATCTCCCACTACATTCTAAATATTTACCCTCGTGCCCACAGGTAAATGCAGTTCTCATTCCTCGGCAAGGAAACTTCCCTTTGCGACAGATAAGAGACCGTTATGGAAAACCGCAGTGGGTCAAAATGCAATTGCAGAGCACAGTCGTGACTGATACACCTACAAACCCAGCACCCTCGGTGCAGGAATCACTTTAGAAGAGGAGGCTGAAAGATTGTAAGATCCAGAGGAACAAGAAGATGCTGTGAGATTGCGTCTCCTAGAAAAGTCAGAGAAGTTACATCCACGACACTTCTTAACATGGTTGCCTAAACAAAATCTGGGGGAAAAATAAGAGACACGGTAACATGGAAGGAGCAGAGCTCAGGAAGCCTCCACTGTAGACAAAGAACTACAGGCAACTAAAGAAAGCTGTGCTGAGAGAGGAGAAATGGTCTGACCCAGCGAAGATCACAGCAACTGGTCAGCCCTGAAAACATAGACACTCAACAGATGGGACGTACATGCATACATGCGTACATACATACATGTGTGTGTGAGAAAAATTCTACACACACTGTATATTTAGTAACAACTGAAGAAAAAGAGGTTATGAATTTGAAAGAGAACTGGGGTAGGGAAGGTAAATGGGAGATTTAGAGGGATGAAAAAGAAAGAGAAAATGACAAAATTACATTATAATCTCAATAGATAGAAAAAATATTATGAAGGGAGGTTGAGAGAGAGTTTCTCTGTGTAGTTCTGGCTGTCCTGGAACTCACTCTGTAGACCAGGCTGCCCCAGAACTTAGAGACCTGCCTGCCTCTGCCTCCCTAATGTTGGGATTTCAGGCATGCATCATCACTGTTTACCAGAAATGTGATTTTTTTAAAAAGAACTATTGTGACACCTTCCCCACCATAAGCCGAAAATCAAAGAACCAAGGAAAGACACACAAAGGCAATAGAAGGAACACAAAGGCGAACTTCACAACAGAGTAAGGGGGGAATGCCCTCACAGAAATCAAAATTTAAAATCTAAGAAACCAAATGAAAATCACTATTCCTATAATATAAATAGAAAGTATAGACTAGATAACTGAGCATGAAAATAAAACATGAATCCAAGTAGCTCATTTGAGCAGCACAAAGTAAATTAAGGTAAGCAAACGAGAACAATTTTATTTTATTTTTATTTTATTTTTTGGATTTTTCGAGACAGGGTTTCTCCAGAGCTTTTTGGTTCCTGTCCTGCAACTAGCTCTTGTAGACCAGGCTGGCCTCGAACTCACAGAGATCCGCCTGCCTCTGCCTCCCGAGTGCTGGGATTAAAGGCGTGCGCCACCACCACCCGGCGAGAACAATTTTAGTGGAAAAGTTGGCTTTAAGCAGAGTTAACAATTAAGGAAACACCATCACAGTAAAACAAGCTAAAAAAAAAATTAAGATCAATACGCTGATTAACTATAATTTAATTCAGTTAGTGAAGATGGGAGAATGCAAAAACAGAAATGAAAAGTGAGTGCCAATGCAATGAGCAGTAATAGAAAATGCTGTGAGGAAAAGGGTCTGCTTAATTTTATGCGACTTTGATATATCTGGTGAAGAGAAATTATTGTGGGGGATCAATGACTTATCAATATTGATATTAAAATTAAAATCTAAAGGAATCACTTTTTTTTAGAAAGACACGCTAATAAAAAGTGCTAAATCCCAGGAGTTTTATGGGCAAAGAGTATCAAAACTTTGAGAGACATGTAATTCCAATATTATTTAAACTGTTTTAAAGAACAGTAAAAAACAATAAATCTTTCTAATATGCTTATGAAGCTCAATGTTTACTACCAAGTTACTCTTAAGATAACCATGTTGAAAAATGATGACGAAATCTCATAATTCCTAAGCAAAATATTTGCAAGTGGATGCTGGCGTAAATAATGAAAAACAAGCAGGTGGGTTAGTAAACAGACGAAATGTGCTCCGTATTTGGGAGTTCTCTGGTCATTTAATTATTTTCATAGCTTTACGGAGAAGAGAGTAGAATCTTGTGAGCATGCTCACTGATACTTCGGCAGCAGGTATAACCGGAAGTGAGCAACAGCTCCCTGGTCCACCATGTTTCCAATGAACAAGGGTTTGGAAGATTTGTATAGCACATCCATGGCTGAAATACAAGGATGGAATTGAAGAAGCCCCGCCCCCATCCCAGAAGGTATTAGAAACACACAGATTGAGGAATCCAATTCCTGTCGTAGACTGAGGGTTATATAGAAAACCATAAAACCTACCCCAGGTCTTGGGTGATGCTTGACTCAATTTATATCGTTTAGAAAATGCGGCTTAATCATTGCTTCCCTAGGAGCAAGGATCGTGATTGGGAGGTAGGATCTGCTCTGGCTAGTTTTATGTCAATTTGACACAAAATAAAGTCATCTGGGAGGAGGGACCTCAATTAAGAAAATGCCTTCATAAGATCAGGCAGGCCTGTAGGGCATTTTCTTAATTAATTAGTGTTTAGTGGGGGACAGCCCAGCCCATTGTGGGTAGTGCCAGGGCTGGCGGTCTTTGGGTTCTATAAGAAAGTAGCCTGAGCAAGCCAATAGTGATCAAGCCAGTAAGTAGAACTCTGTATCGGCTCCTACCTCCAGGCTCCCTCCCTGTTTGAGTTCCTGCCCTGACTTCCTTGGATGAACAGTGATGTGGAAATGCAACCAGGGCTCTTAACCTCTGAGCCTACTCTCCAGCACCAAAAAAGATGATTTTTAAGACCAATTAATAAGTTAACAATATTTAGCAAAATTGTGAAGCAAAGAGCAAGAAAAGCAAGTGGGACATTTGATTTCAAAGTCTTAACGATGGAAAGAGTGTGACCCTGGGCCTGCAGAGGTTACCAAATTCCTCGAAAAATGGTAGAACATTCAGAAAGAGAGTGAAACCGATATATCAACCGCACTATCTCAACCCAGAGGGCAATAATACGTTATTATATAAAATGTATTAGATCTAACAGATTCTCTCCCCAGGCCTCAAACCAGGATACATTCCAAATGGATCAAAGCTTAAACACAAAGCACAAAACCACAAAAACACTGAAAGAAAATATGGAAAGACTCCGTTACAAGCTTGGACAGGAAGAAAGGTTTCCAAATATAGCTCGAAATTTAAAAATTTTTTAAATGGTTACGCTTGAGTACATGAAACAAAGCAAAGGAAAACTTGAGTGTGAGGACACAGACTATTCAACAACAACAAAAAAATACAAATGTTAAATTAAATTGAAATCCTTGCAATAAGCATCCAGAAAAGGAACTTATTTCCCTAAAGAAAATAAAGAGAGCCTTAAATTTTTGTAAAACCAAATATGGAAATAAGCAAAGGATATTTTTAAAAATTCAAAAAATTGCTGGGCCGTGGTGGCGCACCCCTTTAATCCCAACACTCGAGAGGCAGAGGTAGATGGATCTCAGGGAGTTTAAGGCCAGCCTGGTCTACAGAGCGAGTTTCGGGATAACCAAGGCTACACAGAGAAGCCCTGTCTTGAAAAATCAAAAAGAAAAAAAAATTCAAAACAAGTGTTGAGAATGGTGAATGTAAGCTCTAAACTGCACTAGTATGGTTGGTGAAGGAGGGGAGGACATAACTTTGGTGGTGTCACTGACAAGGTGTGCATGCTCCTGTAAACAAACTGTCACTAACATCCCTGCAAACAACCCAAGGGACACTCCTTGGCGCTCACTGAAAGCAGAGGGGAAGGCAGCTGGGCAGAGGAATGAGCAACTGATCCCTAGCAGCGGGAATGAATCAAGAGCGGGACAGGGAGAGAGTATGATTGAATTCCATGCTGGAAAATGCCATTATGAAACCCATTATTATAAACAATTAATACATGCCAATAAAAGCATTAAAGCGGTATACTGTTACCTCCAGAATCTCAGAGTACATTATAATGTAATGGTGACTCTTTTTTCTGATCAGTCACTTTTATACATTGCTGGTGGTTCATTGTTGCAGTCCCCGAGGAAGGCAATCGGGTAATACGCATTAAAATTACAAATGCGTACAGCCTTTGCCCCAGCTCTTCGACTTCTATAAATGCATCCTGGAGTGATATTAGGACACATGCAAAATGGTGTATATGAATCTCTTATCACTGCACTGTTAGCAGCAGCACAGGACTGGAAGCACCCACCCCAGCTCTTCCATGGACAGGAAGCTGCATTTTCTTTTTGCTTAACTTTCATAGCCTCACAGTGGAAAATAAAACACAAACTGGGTTTCTGAGCCCCGCACAGAACACTTGCACCATAAATATACTCTCATCCTTCTTCTGCCAACCCACCCTTTGGACCTGCCAAGGTTGGAACCCTTTCCGCTGGGAGATGGCTTTAGGTAGTGTGGAGACATTAGCACAACCACTGGGACGCACAGAATAGGAAGCCATGTAAAAGCCATATCCCTGTTCGTCACTAAAACAGAACCTGTCTCAGTGGGGAAACGTCTGTAGAAAGGATACGGGTACTGTGGGTTTTCCCTGGATACAGGAGGCATCATGAATAGCTGTTGTTTTCATCTCACTCATGTTTTAATTGGGGCAAGATATTGCTGATTTGCCCTTGTCTATTTTAACAAACTATCCCTTCTGCTGGAACTATATAATCAGCGATGATAATCTTTGCGGAAATCTCAATGTTTACGTGCACTCAGTGAGATCATAAACAGCGATAATGCCCTTCCATGGCAGCTAGCAACCCTCAGATGAAACAGCTAGAAGATACAGTGTTCTGAATGAGGGTTTATAAAAAACTGAAACTCAGCAGCGATGGGAAAGGCTAACCAGGCTAACGGTAGATAGTCTCCATTTCTGGATTTACATCAGCTTCCTTTGAAAGTACACAGTTTTAGTGCATTTGACGTTGTTGAGAGTCTTTTGCGCTTGAGTTTTTGTTAAATACAAACTCTCCAAATGCCATTCATAGAGAAAGAGGACTCTTACTGGACAGTAGACAGCAAGACCTCTGAAGAATGGAACTGGTTTCAAATCCACTGTGTCTGAGAAGGCTCACATTAAGTGGGTCAATCTGTGTTAGTTGCACCACTTGAAGCTCTGAAGATACACTTTGGTGAATCCTGTGTTTGGAGACCTTTGGGGACACACTATATTTATACTCTGCTAAACTAGGTCAACTCCTTTTGTTGGGACAATCCCAATGGGAGCTCTACATTTCACCTAAAGATAGCAAGAAGAGCAAGGGTACTTTACCGACTTTTCTAACTCAACTCATTCCAATAAAACCCACTCTAGTTCTGTCCTCTGTCCAAAGGAATAACCTCTGCCTTATTCATGCAAAAATATTTGCTTAGTGCCGAGTGTCAATTCTTCATTGTGCTAGGTGTCGTGGAAATATGAATCCCTGCTGCCGGGAGGAGACAAAGGAAGAGAAGCGCTTGCATGCATGCTGTGAACAAGCACAAAGACGGTGGCTGTGGGGCTCAGGGATGGCGTGGCTTGAGCCAGGAGAAAGCTTCATACCAGCCAGTGGAACCTGAGCCGCACAATGAAGTGAACTCAGGGAACCTGCTGGAACATTTTTAATTTTCAGTGGTAGCAATGGTCTTTCCAGAAAAGTTAACATGGTTCAAACACAGCTTTTTGTGATAAAAATAAATGCACAAGCCATAGGTAGCATAGTTGTTTTTTTTTGTTTTTTTTTTTAGATTACATAATGCTTTATTAACCTTGAATTTTCTTTTTTTTCAGTGTTTTTTTTATTTTAAATTTATTTATTTATTAAGGATTTCTGCCTCCTCCCCGCCACCGCCTCCCATTTCCCTCCCCCTCCCCCAATCAAGTCCCTCTCCCTCATCAGCTCAAAGAGCAATCAGGGTTCCCTGACCTGTGGGAAGTCCAAGGACCGCCCACCTCCATCCAGTTCATCAGGCGATGAAAGGAGACAGAGACCCACATTGGAGCACTGGACAGAAATCTCAAGGTCCAAATCAGGAGCAGAAGGAGAGGGAACACGAGCATGGAACTCAGGACCGCACACTGAGACAATGGGGATGTTCTATTGGGAACTCACCAAGGCCAGCTGGCCTGGGTCTGAAAAAGCATGGGATAAAACCGGACTTGTTGAACATAGCGGACAATGAGGACTACTGAGAACTCAAGAACAATGGCAATGGGTTTTTGATCCTACTGCATGTACTGGCTTTGGGGGAGACTAGGCAGTTTGGATGCTCACCTTACTAAACCTGCATAGTTGGTTTTTGTTTTTGTTTTGTTTTACTTTTTAACTCTTTGGGGACCCACCACCCAGCTCTCAAATAAATACTCGGAGACTTATTCTTACACATGAATGCCCAGCTTTGGCTTGGCTTGTTTCTAGCCAGCTTTTCTAACTTAAATTATCTCATTTCTCTTTAACTACATTATGCCTCTGGGCTTTTTACCTTTATATATCTTTCTTTCATTCTTACTGCATGGCTGGCTGTGTGGCTACGTGGCTGGCCCCTGGCATCCTCTTCTCTGTTGGCAGAGGTTTCTGTCCCACCAGGTTCCACAGCCATTTAGTCCCAAAGAATCACACAGAGGTCTACATCAATCATAAACTGATTGGCCCAGTATCTCAGGCTCTTCTTATTAACTAATTCTTCTAACTTATATTAGCCCATAATTCTTATCTATGTTAGCCACATGGCTTGGTACCTTTTTCAGTGAGACAGTCACATCTTGCTATCTTGCTTCCTCTGCAGCTGGGTCATTGCAGACTAAAACTTCCCTCTTCCCAGAATTCTTGTTGCCACACCTCTACTTCTTGCCTGGCTACTGGCCAATCAGCGTTTTATTAAAATACAATTGACAGGGTACAGACCATTGTCCCACAGCATCTCTCCTTCTCCCTTTCTTGATCCTCCTTCTTCTCTTGATCCTAGATTTCTTTTCCTGGTTATTTTCTCTGCCTGGCATCCCCACCGATCCCTCTCTTTTGCCTAGCTATTGATGGCTGAGCTCTTTATTAGATAAATCAGGTGTTTTAGACAAGCAAAGCAACAGAGCTTTACAGAGCTAAACAAAAGCAACATCAGAGAAGGCAGCATATTTTTGCATCATTAAACAGATGTTGCACAGAATAAACAAACGTAGCACATCTCCAACTAATATTCCACAACAGGTCATTGGCTAGTTTTACAATACTAAGTATGAAGTCCCTCCCTTTGAGCCAGCCTCAAGTTCAATAGACAGCTGGTGGTTAATCCCAAGATGTTGGTGCCACCAAGGCACCATTGTTATCTTGTTATTCTGGCCTTTGTTGTAGTTCTTAGTTTTACAGCCAGGTAGAACTATTGATTGCTTTTATATCTTAACAGCTCATATAGCACCTTGGACTGTATTAGCCAGTCTTCAGGAAGGAGGTTTCCAGGTCAATTCCAAATCAACACCAACCAGTCTTATGTCTGAAGGGTGTGATGTCTTCAGTAATAGGGCCTTACTTTCAAGTTCTGGTGACAAGGGCACTGGAAATAGCCTGTATTATTCTGGGAACCTCCTGAATTTTCTAATCAAAAACTCAAAGGGAGCTTTCCCATGCTTGACACTGGGGTATGTTAGATATGCCATGGCTTTTGGAAAGTATTATTACCCCAGGTAGCACAATGTGGTTTCAACTCTCTCTATGTGTCCACATATACTAATATGTATTCCATATGCATAAAATGTTTCCTATGGCTTTCACAAGCCCATGGCTGGTAAGGTCATGGATCCTAGAGAACTTATTACTGTTACTTTTCTAAACCAGTATAATTTCTGACTGCATTCTAAATACTTATTCTTATACTCATAGATGAGGGCAGCTCTCACCCCTCATAAAGAATGTTCTTTTAACAGCAAGTGGAATTGGAGAAATCTACAAGTGGTCAAAATGCAGCTAGCAGCTGACTGTGGAGTGCTCAAGCCCTGCTGATGCGTCCACAACACAGCCTTAAACCCAAGGCTCAGGGAACACTGTGCAGAAGAGGGCAGAAAGATTGCAAGAACTAAAAGGTCATGGTGTCTGCTGCAAGATAATGTCGTCTATATGTGACAGGGAAGATGCATTCATGAAATCTCAACAATATGAGCATCTAAACATGACATACACAATGACAGCATCAGTTGGCGTGCAAGCGTTGATACCTCATGAGGACCCGCTCCAAATAAGGAGCTACAGGCAATTAATAGCCGCCAAAAGAGGGAGGAGGGAGAATCAGCCTTCTTCAGGATGAAGCCCTCTGACAGTTATTTAATCCCATGGAGTCACTCCTAAACACATATGTGTATGGATAACACTAAATGGACTCAGCAGGTTGTACATGTGTGTGCGCGAACACATGCTCACATGCATGCATTTGTGTGTGTGTGTGTGTGTGTGTGTGTGTGTGTGTGTGTGTGTGTGCAGGAATAATAATTAAAGAAGTTGTGAATTTGAAAAGACATGGGGGACAGAAGAGAAGTTGGGGGGGGGAAGTAGAGGAAGAAATTATGTAAATACAATACTCAAGAATAAAAATTGCTAAAAGGTTCTCTTGAAGTACACGAAACTGGGAGCAATAGAATGTACTATAACCAATCCCCCAGAAAGCTGAGCATGAAGGATTCCTTGGGCTTAGGATATTGAGGTCAGCCTGGTTAACATAGTGAAGTCTCAAGTCCCCAAATAAAAGAAATAAAATTTATCAACCAACAGATTGTGGTTTCTGCTATTAAATGGTTTTAATGCAATGTAAATGGTTTTTTAAATGAATTTGGTAATATTTAAATAAGATGATGCTAATTATGAGAATAACATCAAAATTACAGTGATGAGTCAACATTTATGTGTAATGCATTGTATATGAAAGAAGTTAGAACCGGCTGTGTTGAGGCATCTAGAGTTGTTCACTCGGGAAATGTAATATTAAACTGAGAATTTGTATTGTAATCAGGATACCAGCAATTTAGTATGCATGAAAAGAAGATGAAATCTCTGAAAATCAGAGCGTGTGGAGAATGCCAGTTAAGTGAGTCATTCTCCTTTGGAAAATGAAGGTTAAGAACCACCACAGGCACCCCCAAATACTTTGGGTGAATCACTGTGCTATTCAGCTTCTCATCACAACAACAAAAACCTGGAGCAAAACCATTGAAAAGATAGAAGAATGATTTGGACTCGTGGCTCAGAGCATTCAGTCCTTAGGCTCCATTGCTGCTAGGTCTACACTAAGGCAATACCTTGTGGCCAACGACATGCAGAACAAGAGGAAAGGTGTTTCGCCTTGGAGCACTGAGGAAGAACAGTGGAGCTGGGAACAAAATGGGCCCATCTAGGCACACTCCCAGGACTTACTCTCTCTACCCCGGTCTCACATCTTACGGTTTGCTCCACCTCCATTGAATTCATTGAACCATGAATTAATCTATATACGATAGATCAATCATATATGAAGTGGAAAGTCTTTTTTTTTTTTTATTTATTGAGGATTTCCGCCTCCTCCCCGCCACCGCCCCCCCTC
>NC_022012.1:35447889-35490529 GCF_000317375.1 Microtus ochrogaster | reverse complement strand
ATATGAGTGAGTACATCCCATGTTCCTCTTTTTGGGTCTGGCTTACCTCACTCAGGATAGTGTTTTCTATTTCCATCCATTTGTACGCAAACTTGAAGAGTCTTATGACATAATCACCTATAACAATTGCTGCACTGGGGACCAAGCTCCAGGAGGATATGCTCAATCAAAATTCTGTCGATTGGTACTATTTTTAATTAGTCTACACACTAGAGGGAGAGAAGTCCTTGCTAAAAGGAAAGCATTTTTTACCTTATTAATGGAATAACTAGCTGACTAGTCTATCTCTACAAGCCCAGTTTAGGACATTTTGTATATTTGTGAGCAACCCACACAACTGTTGAGAAGCATTTGATTAGTTTTGATTAGAGTAACCCTCATACTTTAAGAGCCATTGGAGCACCTGGGGTCTTGTAAAATGCTGTTAGTTATCCATCGGGCTTGAGTAGTGAGTAATGTGATAATACTGATTATCAACTTGAAAAGATCTAGAATCATCCAGGAGATAACCCTACATGCATGCCTTTGAGGGACTGTCTAAGGGAGTCTCTGTGCATGACTGTGAAGGTTTTTCTCCACGAGGTGAGTGAAGATGAGAAAATCCACCATACACGTGGGCGGTATCATTCCTTAGACTGGGATCCTGAACCGTACACATGCAGAAAGTGGGTTCTGCACTAGCATCTACTACTTTCTGTTTCTTCATTGTTCGCAATGTGACCAGCTGTCTGAAGCTCCTACCGCTATGACCACCCTGCTGTGAGCCAAAGTAAACCTTTTCTCCCTTAATTTCCTTTTGTCGGGGTATTTTTTTTTCTACACAGCAGTAGGAGAAGCACCTAGGTATCAAGGACAGAAAGTGTTTTATTTCATTGTACAGAAATTTAGGTTAACAGAAAATTTTAATTGTCTTGAAAAGTCCATTTTTCTATTATTCAGTTAAGTCCCTGTGCAAGGTATTTGCTAGATACTCTGGGATGACTGAAAAGCACAGTACCTGGGAAACTATGGAAAATTCTGGAACCAGACGAATACTTGGCACATTTGGAGTATATTAACTTGATTAAAGAAATGTTTCTGGACAAGGAGAAGCTGTAACAATAGCCTGAGAAGCAGATGGAATTTCTATTGTAAACATCAAGTTGAGAACTTCAGGCAGCCTCCCGTGGAAATGTGCACCGTTGGCAACAGACCAGGCTTGCATTGTCTGAACTAATATCCCCTCGGGATAATGGTTTGACCATACAAATGTTTATTTCTCTATATAAATGTAAACAACGCCAAATTGGACAGCCCAAGGGTTAGTGTGACATCAGCTGGGGGGGGGGGCGCGAATCACAGGGACTTAGTCTCCTGACTTTCAGGTTTATCATCCTCAAAGCTTCCACCCCCAAGTTTCTCTCTGATTCAAGGCTCTTGCGGGAAGAAAGAAGAGACTGAAGCAATACCTCGTAGCCTTCGCAAAACAACTCAGGTCTACCTTCTATTGGTCGAAGCCTGATCACAAAATTGTACGTAGCTGGAATGGAACTTGGGAAAGGAGATTCCCTTAGCCTGACAGATTGTCCGTGCTTGTTTTTCTAATCAAGAATCAGGAGATGAATGAACTCTGGGAATCATCGAACAGTCCCTACCATTTCTGATTGGCCGAAGTGAATTCAGAATTAGAAGGAACTATGTGCACAAGACCAGTTTTTATATGAAAGGAATACAAAGAATCAAATTGAATGCTCGGAGATTCTGAAATCAAGATGAATAGTTTCTCAACATGAAGGAACTGTGAGGATGTTGGACTAGGCAAGCATAATAATGGATTAAATGAAAAGGGAGGAGATTACAGGATGGCCAGGATTACGATTGGCAGAACCTGGACAGACAGGGAAGGGGAGAATCCTAGCGTACCTATGAGACATGCTAGTTTGCACTAAAGACTCACTGTGTTTCCCATACAAGGATGTGTTTGTCGCAATGGCAGGTTTTTCACAAGGTTTGGAAATATCTAAACACTTCATGGGTAAAACCATAGGGCCGTGGTTCTCAATCTGTGGATCACGACCCCTTTGGGGGTTGAAAGAGCCTTTCACAGGGGTCTCCCAAGACTGTTCTAAAACAAAGATATTTACGTTATGATTTATAACAGTAACAAAATTAAAGTTATGAAGTAGCAAAGAAAATAATTTTATGGTTGGGGGTCACCACAATATGAGGAACTGTATTAAAGGGTCACAGCATTAGGAAGGTTGAGAAACACTGCTGTAGAGTTTTAGGGGCCTTACTGACTTTCTCTATTGTGAAACTCAGAGATCTGATAGTCACCTCATACCATGTGTTTGCAAAATAAACCCCCACCCACTCGTTCCTAGTTTATGAGTTGATGGTCCAGAGAACATTGATCTGTTTTAATATTAATCTGAACAAAACACTAAAGCCCAAGCAAATACTTTGCTGAAATGGGTTAGAATATATCCCGAAGCTAGATATAAATTATTTGTTATTATCTAGTCTTCGAAAATATTCCCCTCTGGATTCTGAATTATTTTCTGCAGCCCACTGTTTGAATGACTTCCCGTTCAATTTAGCAATGTACGCAGAAGGCAATATAATCCATGCTCCAATCTGTGCCTATTTAGCCAGCTTCCACAACCCTCTTCTGAAAGACAGACTCCATTTGCCAATATTGATTCTTTGTGCATTTACTAATCAAATTGTAGACAAACTTTCTTACAGTTTCTCTGGGCTAAGAATCCAATTTTTTTTTCCTTGACAACGTACTCCCAGTGCCAGGGGTCAGACTTTTCTTAACCCATTCCAAATCCACCCTCAAGTGGTTAATGAAGTATCCCTAGATTGTAACTTTGACCTCAGCCTGAGCTGCATTTTCTTTAATTGGATTGGAGTTTTCCCGTTCCTCTTCCACTCCTTTAGGCTCCAATCAGAGACGGAAGCCATTGAGCTCTTGGGATACATTAATTACACATATTTTGACTGACCATGTCTTGGTTGTCCACTATGTTCCTTTCATCTCTGTATTGTCCTCTGTCACAGAACAGCTCGTGAGCCCACTCTCGGGGACTTTTCTATTTGCAAGCAGTGGGGAGAGAACAACCTATCCCAAGGCATGGGAAATTCCTATGATATCACATGACGAGGAAAAGGTCCCCGTTCCATATTCATAGTGCTGCCCCGAGTACAGGACATCCCTCAGGCACCTGAGTAAATGCTAGAGAATTCTCTATGGAGGGTGCTGGCCTTTGGAGGAAGGACTACAGGTTGCTGCTGAACAAGGTATCTTGAGAAGGTTTTAAAGTAAGAACGATCATGAAAAGACAATACATGCGTGAGTGTCCTTCATGGCGCTGTACAGACAGCGCTTTGTGACTAGCAGGGTGTTACCCACATCTTCTCACTCTTTTATTGTAAGCACGACGAACACTGTGTTCATCACAGAGAGCAGGATACTGAGAGGCCTTAGGGGCTTGTTCGATCCTGCGTGGCACACTGCACAAAGCTAAGAGTCTCTTGGGCTTTGTTTTCTTTTCCTTCTAGAAAACCATCAGCTTCTGCTTACTTCCCCAGTAAGTGGTGCGGCATACAATCTATGGCTAGCCAAGGTGCAAGAGCCATGGAATGAGACTGCGTGTCTGACCCAAGTTCCTCCTTCCTCTCAACCCTCCAAACAGCACTCTTTGCCCCGCATCACACTGATAGATTATGCTAGGACTTTGCCAGACACTACCAAACCTAAAAGGCATTTGCACATGGCTACTGTTGATGACATTCCTTTCCCTGAACTGTCCCTCCTGACTTCGTCTCTCTGCTCTCAAGCTTATCTGTGCTTTACAGATTGCACTCCTTCCTCCCGCTGCTCATCAGGTAGCATTGGATCACATCCCTAAACTCTTCATCAGTGAAATAATAAAGTCTGAAGGGCAGGCAGAGCCGGAGATACAGTGTCTTTAGCGCCTGCTATTGATGACAGCGATGAGATTGGCCCTGATGATGACAGCCATCTCTTCTGTTTCTGTACTTCGCACAATACATGTCATATGGTAATAAATTAATAAATATTTGTGCTAGCCTATAGTTTATCTGAAGAGGTATGGTTAGATAATAAAGTCTTTAGCAGACGATGGTGAAGTAGATACAAATAACTGTAAAAGCCATTGGAAAGCAGTGTAGTTGAATCACAGACACACAGTACTGTAAATGTGATGCAAACCTGAAGAACATCAGGTCCGGTAGTGTTCGAAGTGTACGTCACCTCCCAGTAGCAGCACCCAAGAGTTGGGAATGTTGTGTGACTTACTTTAGAGAGGATGTTGACCATAGAGCACTGAAACCTTTCAACCTTAATCCAGCCTTGAGGCACAGTGAGTTTATTAGCGTCATTCACAGGAGCAAGGATGAAGCAGACACTTGCATCACTAAAATGTCCCCGCAGTGTAAGTGACAGTTCACAGAGGCTCCATCCCCCCCTCCATGATTTCCTGCATGACTTGCAGGCAGCTGGTCCTCCCAGAGAGGCTCTTCTCCACAGCCATTGCTGATTTTTAATAAACATTGTGTGTGGGCGGGGGGAGTTGGGGGTTGGGGAGTGGGAGGTGAGGGTATGGGTGTGGGGCTTGTGAATCCTGTAATCTCACTGAGACTTCTGGCTTGTTGACTTTCTGGACCCTGTAAGTTTTATTGACTTCCTGGTCCTACAGGATGGAATGTTCCAGTTTGAAGGAAATTGCTATAGAATCAGCACACTCCAGATTTGCTAAGCCAGAAAGTGGACTTTGTAAAGACAGAAATCCCTGCCTTCCCAAGCTTTCTAAGCAAGGTGATTAAGCTTAGAATGGCTGAGCAAATCCAGCAACCGTCTAATTTACTGAAGAGAGAGCTAAGGCTCAGAGGTTCAAACGACTCTGAGAAGGTCTGATAGCTTGTCAAGAACAGGCACGAGGCTGTGACTCTGAGCTCCTGACTGTATGAACATTTTTTTTTCTCCTGCTATGTTTTAAAACTCGGTCAAAAGGTCTTCTTTACCCAGACGTTACATTAAACGTTTTGCTGAGCCAGCACGCAGCCTGGAGGAGCAGGCAGTCTTAGCAGCGTGATATGGGACTCCGTGCAGGTGTTCACCAAGTGACAGTGGGGATGGAGCCTGACAAATTCTCTCTACACTGAAGATGTCGTAAGTCAAAAGTGCATTTTGTCCCCTAACTTGCTGCCCATTCTATCTTAGCAACCCAGGACTGCTGTAGAATAATCATTTTGCACACTGTAAAGACAGGTTACTCTCGCTGGTTTAATAAAGAGCTAACTGGCCAATACCTAGACAGGAAAAGGTTAGGCGGAAGAGCCAGACTGGGACACCTCTGGGAAGAAGAATCTAGTTGTGAGCCAGACGCAGAGAAAACAGGGTGTGTAGAAGATAAGGTAACAAGACACAAGTCACGTAATATGTAAATTAATAAATACGGATCAATTTAGGTCCTAAGAGCTAGGTAGTAATAAGCCTAAGCTATCAGCCAAGCATTTATAATTAGCATGTCTATATGTCATTTACTAGGGAACCAGTGGTTCCAATGAAAAATTCCACCTATGCAGTACAGCATAGAGCACTAGTGCTTATTCTTGTGATTGCATGGCTGATGAGGAGCTGTGGTTGGCAAGCATCCCAAGAGATGCTTCTAGTCCTGGAAAGAGTCTGAATTTAAAACTTACAGTAGGGTTCTCACTGAATGTGTATCGCTTTCCCAGCAGCTGTCAGAAAGCTCAAAACTCAAGAGCGGAACCATTATATGCTGGAGAGTTTCTGTATCCTCACCCCCGCCTTCTCTCTGCGACACTGCTGCCGGAAAGAGTCTGATGGGATAAAGGCAATCAGTCAACATGCTCAGGCAGCATCTTAGGATCTGTGTCAAAGCGAGAGACTAGCACACGCCATCAGAGCCAGTCATGGGACCATACAAGGTCCCCAGTACACGAAAAACACTGTATGAGGACCAGGGCACAGGCACCAGAGCATTGGTACCACTGCATGGGTACCAGTGCATGGCCATTTCTAAACGGGGGCTCCTCTGGTTTGCATCTTTCCTTCATGCTCTCTTGGGCTGGTGTCTTTCCCCAGTTCAACAGTCACGGGTTGGTTCTTCCTTTCCCCAGCCTTCCGGTGTGGTGCCATGGTGTAGCGTCTGTTGGTGTTTACCTTCTCTCACTCCTCTGAACCTCTCGGGGCGGGGGGGATGCCCCCAGTTAATGTCCTGTAGCTCTCACTGCAGCATGGCAGCTGCTTCAGGAATGACTGTAAGTGACATACAACCCTTCAGGAGCTTCAGATGAACAACACAGGTCTCAGGAGTCCACTCCCGGTGCAGAGCAGGAAGTGACGAATGACTGCTGTACCGTCATTAGTGAAATTATAAATATGCCACGGCTAGGATGCATAAAATGGGCAGTGACATCTGTTGCTAGAGGAACATCCAAGTGATCCCTCATCCTTCTAGCCCGGGTGGGACCATATGACAAATTCAGATCAGAACACAGGAAGCAGAACGATGTTTCCACCCAAGCACCAACAGAGAGCAGACGTCTTTTTAAGGTAGGCACAGCACAGGTTTAAGATGAAGGCAACTCAGCCAAGTGTGGTGGCTCACACCTTTAATCTCAGCATTTAGGAGCAAAGGCAGGCAAATCTCTGTGAGTTCAAGGCCAGCCTGAACTACTCTGTTGGGCTGGTGTCTTTCCCCAGGGTTATTACACAGAGAAATCCTGTCTTAAAAAAAAAAACAACAACAACAAAACAAACAAACAACAAAAGGACGTTCAGAGCAGAGTATGGTACTCAGAGCTCTTGCTCTTCATGGCCTAGACAACTGACCTACACTGCAGGAGGCAGTTCCTCTGACAGTCTGCACAGGGGCGTGGCTGTGTTATCCCATTTCCTGGTTGTGTTATCTCCGTAAACTCAGAGCAGGGTATTTCTACTGAGGTGCTCCCTGCTACCTTTTGCGCGCACACTGGGGGTGACTTGGCACCCAGCTGTAGTGAAAACCGGCTTATACTGACCTTTTTAATGTTGGCACTCTGGTTGACTGGTGAGTCCTTTCTTCCAGCTCTTAGCGCTCAACCAGCCTGCAGAAGGGACTGGCCGGTGGCCAGTCAGTCAGAGTAGGAAGTAGTTAAAGGTCAAAACAGAAGCAGACGTGAGTCCAGGCTTCACAGCCCGGGTAACACTGGAAATTTCATTGCTGTCAGGCAAATGGCAAGGCAGGAGTGGTCCAAGTGCTGTCTTTCCAGGGATGGAGCTCTGCCAGACGTGCCATGCTGACAGCCAACACCTTGAATTTGCAAGTTTAGAAGGGAATGCCTCTGCCTCTTTGTATGGAAATAGAATCAACATTTGTAGAACTTAGTGCCTCTCAGTGACATTACTCAGTATTTTCTATAGGCCTTTCCTTTTAACTGTTCCTGGGTGCTTGTAACTCAGTTCTGCAATCAGGGACACTCAGTCTTCCTTGTGTCGTGTCCTACATTAAAGAATAACTATAGCATTTTTCTTACAGGGGAAAATGGAGAAATGCTGAAGCTTGAAAGCAGACAGCACTATGTAAGGATTTAAGAAAACAGAGATGTGGACACAGATTTTACATGATAAAACGACAGGAAGGGCGATTTGAAGTCCATCATTTTTGCTTGATCTAACTTCCTTGCTAGGATCTAGCCTTTTCATATAAAATGTGTGACATCTCCCTGAATACACTATGCTCCACAATATTATATTATATTATATTATATTATATTATATTATATTATATTATATTATATTATATTATTATATTATATTATATTTTAGGAGACAATTGCTCTCAGCATCCCGATCCTTCTTCCTTTCCGTTTCCCACCTCCTTTTGATACTTCCTTCATTCCTGCAGAAACAATCAGTCTGCACAGTTTTCTGCTGATACATTTCTGTATTGATAAGCTAATTTTGTCAAACTACAAAAACTGGATAGTTTGGTTATGTGATAAAATTGGATGATGATAGATTTTGCAGTTATAGAGACACACAAAATAAAAAAGTAAACAAAGTGAAAGCTAAGGGCTTGTTACTCTGTTTTCATTTGTGACACTTGGTGCTAATTGTATATTGACTTTCAAAGCTAGAAAATTCTGAACCTCACCACAACCCTTCTTTGAATGCTCTGGGCAACTGGGCTATGAGATGGAGTTAACCAGAAATTGTTAGGTGTGATCCTGCGTCTCTCCTCCAGGCACTTTTCCTAACACTGTTTTCTCCCATTGTTGTGGTTGTGGTTTGAATGACAATGATCCCATAGATTTATGTATTTGTATACTGGGTCCCCAGTTAGTGAAAATGGTTTTTTTTTTTTTTTTTTTTTTTAATTAGAGTGGTGGCCTTGTTTGAGAAAGTGTGTCACTGGGGGTGGCCTTTGAGGTTTCCGGAAACGCATGTCCTCCCCAGTATGTTCCATCTGCTTGCAGTTTGAGATGTGAGCTCTGAGCTGTCTTTCCCACCGTGCATTTGTTCCACTATCCTGGATGCTAGGCCTCTGGAACTGTCAGTTCAATTCAGTACTTTCTTTCAAGTTGCCTTGATCATAGTGTTTTATTTACAGCAATAGGAAAGCAGCTATTTTTTTTTTTAAAGTGACACCACTGTTCAAGGTAAAGAGACTAGAACAATTGCATCCCTGGTTCCCCAGGACAGCACTAGTGTCGCTCCCCACAGCCACATCCTGTTGGTACTTCTTTTAACCTTCAAAAATGTCTTCATTTGGAAAAAACAATGACAAAGTCACACCATGTAGAGAAGGGATGGTTATAATATATTGTTTATAGGTATACCTGAGCCTTTGTTCCCTCCCTGATAAACAACGGACTGCCTATTCCAGTGTGTTGGTTCATGCTTACAATTCTAGCAGTCAGGAAGCTGAGACAGGAGAATCAGCATGAGTTCCAGGCTAATCTAGGCTACATAGCAAGAGTCTGTGGGGCAAAGGAGAGAAAATAAGATACTTGGGTACATAATCCTAACAATTACTCCTACTTTGAATATCTATGATTTCTTATACACTTACGGCAGGCCTTTCCGTCTGCTTTACAAGGACGATGCCATTGTGCCACCAGCAAGCCTTTGACACTGAAAAGGAGAAAGGGAATCCATTGCCCTGTTACAAGAAGGAAGAATTTCTATGGCAAAAAAAAAAAAGGATGGGGAAAAGAATGGCTAATGGGTTTTCAGGTACTCCCGATGCAAAGCTGTCTGTTCAGACACTGAGAGTTTATAAGATACACATTGTAGAGAAAGCAGACAAGGACCACAAGACAATGTGTGCATGAAATAAGTCATTGATACCCGCTTAGCAAAAATACAGCAAGTTACAAAGCACTGCCTTTGTATCTTTGCATAAATGAAGAATCGCGAATTCTTTCCACGGGAGCATATTTTTCTTGTGTTCTGTTTCTCTTTGTGTGCGCAAATGTGTTTGTAAATGCTATATCTAGAATATGGTTTTCACTTCCCACAGGCAACCTTACGGGAAGCCTGTTGCGATCGAAAAGCTGTGGGCTTTGGGCTAGATGGGCTCAGTCTTAATTCTTGCTCTGCCAGCTAGTAAAAACATGCGCCACCTTGTCTTTATCTGAACCTGGTTCCCTCATTCACGAAGAAATGCTAATATCGTGAATTTAGAGGAAAAATTTGAAGATGCAGTGGGGCAGCGAGGGCACATAGCAGGTCCCTTCCCCAGTCCGCTCCTGAGAAGTAACTGTTAAGGGCTGTGGTGGTCAGTAGAGGGGAGTAACGCTTGCCTGACTTTCACGGGATTCCTAACTCAGCACCCAGTGCTGCAGAAAGAAATGGACCGCAGGCATATGACAGGATAAATATTGTCATTATGAACTATATGTGTTACATTTTGTAGCCATAATAGTAGCAGAGATTTTACCAGGTGGTGGAATTGTAGTCGGTAGCCAGTGGTGACTTGATACTTCCTTTTTTAACTTACTTTTAATTTATTCTCTGTGTCTTTCACATCATGTCTTCCCCCCACACACACACACATACACACACCCAAAAAAATAAAACAAAGTAAAATCTAAGAGAAAAATCTCGGGGGTAGGAAGCTGCAGTGTGACACAGCAAGTCACACAGTAAGCCCCTTAATCCATACATTTTTACATGCAGGCGTTCATCACAATGAATCTTTGGTTTGGTTTGAGGCCTCTTGCCTCTGCTACACCATTGACACTGGGCCCTCATCGGACTCCTCCTGCATATCCTGTCGTTGCCCTCTGTCATGGAGAGCCTGCATCGCTGGGTCCAGAGGATCGACTTCCCCCACTCCCACCATGACCTTGCTCCAGCAGATCACAGATGGGGTGATTGTTGGGGTGAGCCAACACATGACCCTGGTTCTGGGCCTGGGGAGTTGCAGGGTTGTTCAGCCCACCAGCTCTCCCGTCTTCACCACCAGGGTGAGCTCTCCAGCATTGCCCTGGCCAGTTCACACATGAAGTGATGAGCAAGAGATGGGGCCAGTTCTCTGTCTTTCACATCCTCAGGGTTGGTTCTCACACACCTACACCTTCAGGGCCAGCTCTATTGTGTTACTCAGGCAAGGTGTAGGAGCCACTCTCTGGAGTGTTGCAGCTGAAGAGGGACAGAGACAGCTTTCTGACTCTTAGGAACTTAGGGTCAGCTCTTCCTCTTGCCTCAGGCATTGATGGGGGGAGGGGACATCTCTCCCATACTGCCACATGACAGGTGAGTAACCAGACAGCTCTCCCATGTTCACAGAATTGAGGCTGCTCTCCCACACCTTCGACAATGGGGTCAGCTTTACTGTGCTTCCCAGGAGAGGTGCAGCCTTAACTTTCCTGAGTGCTGTAGCTGGTATTGGGGAGGGTCAGCTCCCTTGCCCACCACAGGCAGCAGGGGCTGAGTGTGTGTGGAGTGACTTGATTTTTGATTCTATCATACACTGATGTTTCAAGATAAGAGGTTTTTGTCCTGTGTTAGAAGAGCTGGAAGTTTGTTAATCCTCCAAGCCTGAATGTAGTGTTTTTTCCAGGTGATGCTTAAATCAAGAGACCTGTCATTAGCTTAAAAGTCTAAGCCCCACTACACACACATGAAATGGGATTCATATGTATCGCATGCTCTCTTAGCTGGATCCACTCCCTCCTGTAATATGGGTTCTGTTCTGGCTTCCACACTTTAAATGTCACCCAGGTAGTCTTGGGGAATCTGAAATGATCAGAGAAAGAAAATTCTGAGCAGCTGCAGCCACGTAGAACGCTGGGCAGCATTTTAGAATGGCAGATTAATGTCCGTGATTGGAGCACTTTTTTTTTTTTTAAATTCTGGAAGTGATGATCTTGGACCTCACGTGAGAACAGTCTTTCCTTCTGAAAGCACAATATAGATAAAGCAGAGGAATGTGAGGAAGTGATAGACATAGAGACAGCCCACATCAGCAACACTTAGGGAAATCAAACGATTGGGAGAATAAGAAGCCATGGGTGGAAGACACCTGATAGCCTCGTATCTCCGAGGGGATAGAACTGTGTGAGTGTGTTCCCGGGGCCTCTGCTCTATTCCATTGGCCTCCATGGATTTGTTTATGCCGGCACCACGCAGCTTTTGTTCTTGTGGCTCTGTAGTGCTGTCTCCAGCATTGGACTTTCTGCTTAGTCCTTTCTTTAAAAGCCTTGGACTTTAAGCTATTTGAGGTCTTTTATATTTCCCATACGAATCCTGGGAGTTTTTCTAGATCTGTAAGAAATCTCTGCTAGTTTATTAGTAAGTATTTGAGTATCAACTCCGGAAGAGACACTGTTCTGTTCTGTAACATCAAAAATGTTCAGTATCAAATTAATGAAAATTCTATATTTATTCTATTCTTGGCTAAGCCCCACTCAACCTTTTACTTTTCTAAAGCTTTTATTTTTCTATTAAAGATCCTCACATAGTCTTTATTATTCCAGAATGAATTTAAACGTCTGTTGTGTGAACTCTCCTGGAGCTATGCAAACAAACCATCTACTCACCCAGAGCAGGACGTCAACAACACAAGCTAGGAAATGATTCCACCATTAAATGGACCAACAGGTTTATTTAATCCTTTTGGGGGTGGGGGTGAGAGGGGTCTTACAGGACAATGGGCACCTTATAGGTGACTGTGTTACAAAAGAAGTTTCTTCCAGTAATTGTTAACTGCCTATATATCTTCGGAAGGAGGGAGCTTGGGACTCCACCCTAGCAACCGTTAACTACCAATAAATTCTCAAGAAGGAGCAGAATCTCATGGGCCTCTCCCAACTCCTTGATGAAACCTTTATGGGCTCAGCGTGGGCAATTTGCCTGTAGGGAAGCACAGCTGCAGACAGTCCAGAAGGTAACAGCCATCCATGCGGTGCTTCCAGGACTGTACCCCACACAATGTCAGAGTGGGGCCACGTCGGAAATGACAACCCTTGGAATCCGCTGCTCTTCATGTAATTCAAACAGAGATGCTAGTGAGGTGGTAAAGAGAACCAAATGGTGTTTGATGATGGACGGCAGCACAAACCAGAGACATTTACCCAGAAGACCACAAGTGCCGTGGTTACTATGCAAGGCAATGCATTACTGACCTGGGCACTGGCTGGCTTTGTGTGTCAGCTTGACACAAGTTAGAGTCGTCAGAGGAAGGAGCCTCAGCTGAGGAAATGCCTCTATGAGACCCAGCTGTAAGGCGTTTTCTCAATTAGTGATCAGTGGGGGAGGGCCCAGCCCATGGTGGGTGGTGCCATCCCTGGGCTACTGGTCCTGGGTTCTATAAGAAGGTGAGCTGAGAAAGTCAGGAGAAACAAGCCAGTAAGCAGCTCTCCTCCATGGCCTCTGCATCACCTCCTACTTCCAGGATCTTGCTCTGTTTTGACTTTCTCTCCTGACTTTCTTCAGTGATGAACAGCAATGCTGAAATGTAAGCCTAATAAACCCTGTCCTCCCCAACTTGCTTTCTGGCCCTAGTGTTTTGTTGCAGCAATAGAAACCCTAATTAAGATACCATGGGAGAAGTAGGATTGTTCCAGAAGTCAAATTTCAATAGGGCCTGTGATAACATGTTTACCAAAAACAACATGGGGGAGGAAAGGACCATTTGGCTTGTAGACTGCAGTCCATCGTTGAGGAAAGCCAAGGTAAGGAACCTTGAGGCAGGAACCGAAGCAGAGACGATGGAGGAGTGCTTCTAATTGGCGTGTTTCCAGGCTCATGCTCAGACACCTCTCCTCTACAGCCCAGGTCCATCTGTTTAAGCCCACAGTGGGCTGGACGCTCTCACATCAAATCGGAATCAAGAAAACTGGCTGCCAACATGCCCATAGGCCAATCAGATGGAGGCTATTCCTCCAAGAAGAGTTTCTTTTCCCGTGTGTGTTGAGTTGACAAGTAAAGCTACTTATGATACCCCAAAGTCACAGAAGCTGGAGGCGTAGCATGTTTAAAGGAGAAAAATCCATGGACCTGCACAATGGCCTTTCTGAGAACAGAAAAATCCCCTTTGAAAGAGGATGATAAAGTCCTTAGTGAACAAGGCCAACCTCTGAGGGCAGAAAGCCCAGGACCTGACATTATATATAAACTAAAAGTATTCTTACACTAAGCAAGATATACACAGAGCAGCCAAATAATATAAAATCTGAATACGTCACTCTTTCTGTCCATTTATCCAAGAATATTATGGCATAGGTGCCACATGCTTGACAGAGGCTATTGCCAAAATGCGGCTATGAATCTTTTGGAAATATCAACAGAAGCATTATGGCTGATAACAGTTGTATCTAAAACAGATCATGGAGACACTGTGCAATCAACATAGACAAAGAAGAGAAACAGAAGTAGAGATTAGAGTGTCATAGTGTATATTAACATTTTTTTCCTCCTATGTTTTTCTTTGATTTTATTTGGCTTGGCCATAAGGCTTCATTCATCTCAGGACTTCAGACTTACATGCTGCCCCGGGAGTATACTCTTGGCCTTCTCCTCAGAGTTTCTGATGAGCTAGCAAATAATTTACCTTCTTCAACCCCAAGTATACTAGGAAATTTCTGCCTTTAAGAGAAGTGGGGTGTACCAGGGTTCCCTTCTATCTATATTATGGCTAACAACGTGTGAAACAATGACTAAATTGCAAGTTAAGTGAGTCTGTATTTGATGCCTGGAGTTAGAATAAGGTTATTGCTACTCTCTTATAGGCAGTCTTAGGTAGGGTTATTATGTCTTGTTTTCTGGATCAGTGCAATTCAAGTTATAAGTTTCCTAAATGCCTTAAAGAAACAAGACATCTTTCTCATTCTCGAGTAATTTCATCAATACCATGATCTTAGTACAACCTAAGGATGTAGCTCTGTGTTAGAGTACTGGAGGCCATGGGTCTAAATCCTCAAAACACACACACACACTGGAAGGGGAGTGTGAATTTACTAAAATGCTCCCTTTTCCATTGGCTAATAGCAAACAAAGAGTTAAATTCCTGGTTTTGAAATCCTCATGAAGATTTTAGGCAATCTGAAACTAGGAAAGTAATCTTTAAACATCATGCCTTTTTATTCCAAGAATTAACTACTTGAAATAGAAAATAACTTTTTCACTTCCTGACTTGAAATGCAGGAGTGCCAAGGCCTAGAAGATTCCAAACAGAGTGCCGAAAGAACAGATGGGGGATGTAAGCAGCGCTGGAAACTCTGAGACAAGGAGCAGGGGGAGATGCTAGAACTCACGGATATTGTTACCCAAAGGAAGACTGTCTTTGTTGGGCTCATCTGGAGACTGGATATGGCCAAGGAAAGGAGCTTCAGCCTCAAGTGGGCCATTTGAATCACCACATCGCAGACTCAGGAAACATCAAGGAAGAGGGGGAGGAAAGACTGGGAAAAACGAGGACGAGAATTTTGATGCAATGCTATTTTCTGGACATGGAACAGCTGATGCACTCATGAACCCACAGCCAAACCTGCACAGGACCCAGGACTCAACCATCCCAGCATGAGCTAGGGAGGAGCTCACGAGGCTCTATCCTCAGCTGAGGAGCTGTGGCCAGTGCTACTTTGTTTTCTCTGTATGATTTCATAGACATGGCATGCCCATTGCAAGCAATGACAAGAGCTAATGTTTGCTAAAGGCCCTCCTATGTGCCAGACATTTTGGTGGGTGAAATTAATTGTCTAACTGGTATTTAAGGTAAATACTAACATTTCATATCACTCGAGAAAATCAGAAATCAGAGATTAAGTATATACTATTCTTCCTCTCTTTGGAAATAACTTGATATATGATGCTTTACTTATAAAATATTCTTGGTTGTATGTGGGAAGAAAATCACTGGCATAGAATAAAGAGAGGCAGAATTTAAAGATAACACAAAGGGAAAAGTTATTAAACTAATAACAATAAAAATATACCAGATGTAGCATTTTTAATAAGCAAGATGGGATTGAAATCTTAGTATACAGTTCATTAGGACTAGTGAAGCTGGACCTCTGTTAGTATAGCACCTTGACCAAATCCTGTCCCTTTTTCTCCTACCACCAGCACAACCACAGAAAGACTTCACCCAAAGCTTGTGTGAATAAGAAATACTAGATGGGAAGGAAAGTAAAGATGTTGTAAATAAGCAAGCTGAGTCTAGAGAGTAAGCCTTGTGCCTATGAAGGGAGAGGATGCAAAAGACATATGGTCCCAGTAAGTCCTCCAGGAACCACTAGTTAGCATAATGGAGACATAGGTAAGGATAAGCAATGCATGGTATGGCATATACCTTCAGTGAATGCCTAACAGGGCGGGGCTCAGTCCTCTCCTCACTCCTTGGCCCATTAGCAAAGGCACAGTGCCCATTCTGTGTACCAATTCTCCTTAACTGTTAGCACCCTGGGCGGGATCTTGGTTGGAGGTGTCCGAGATACTGTATAGGCCAAGAAGGAAGAGATCTGGGGGTTGTTACTATTGAAAATAGACATAGAATACAAAGGGCAGGGTCATAGGTAAAGGAGTCCTTCAAATTCCAAAACCCTTTGAAGTTTCTAAGAACTGTATTAAAAATCTTTCTTTGTTTCTGGACCTTCCCATCCTTGAAGACACCCCTCAATACTGACATTTAACTAGGTCGCTTCTTTTGCAACTCTACATTTTAGGAATATGTGTTTTCTTATGGTTTTCCTCTGTCTCTCTTTTTCACTCATTTCTCCTGCTCTTGACTTGCCCACAATGGTGACCAGCACCCACATTTGTCTAGACCTGGGGATAAAGGGTGCCTTCCAAACTGCCATTTTGATTAAAGATGATTGTAAACAGTGAGGAAGAAGAATTTGCCGTGAGGTGGCTCACTGGAGTTCCATCTTGTTCTCTGGAGAACCTATGTCCCCACTCCCTGTTGTTGAGCTGGTTGCAACACTCAAACCAGCATGAATGTCTCTGGGGACCTTGGAACAACCACTTTCCAGGTTAGCTTTCATGTATGGCCGTTAAAAAAAAGGAAACCACCACGTGTTTCTATGTTTCTTTGCCTTTCTTTTGTGTGATGGCTTTGCTAGACTTCCTGGCCTCTCTGTGACCTTTGCTGCTTGCATGGAGAGAAACTGTCTCCTAGGACATGTCTGCAGAGGATCATTCTGACTGAGGCAGCTGCACTCACACACAGTCTGAAGGGGTGGTGAGCTTGAAATATAGGTATCTCCCTTGGACTCAGCAGTCTCCCCTCGGACATTTCAGATGAACAATAACCATAACTGATAGAAGAAAGAACAAAGCCACTTCCCAAATCTGCCTACCCCCCTTTTCCCTCTCTCGCCCAGAATGCCATGCTTCCTGTTTCCCTAGTTATGAAAATGTGTTCATCTGTCAAGGGGAAAGCTGCCCCACTGTCTTAGGTGCAGAGAACTCCAATCACAGCAGCTGCTGGGACCAGACCGAGAGCCAAGCTCCTCATTTGTTTTGGCTAACACTGAAGAATCAGTTTAGGCATCCCCTAGAACAAAATGGTGCGTGGGAACAGAGCCAAGCCATGGAAGAGAAGCGGCAAAGTTGCAACAGATTATTTGTCTGCTAAAACAGAAGGAGAAAGAGAGCTAAACCTGGATCCGTTCGGGTCCAGCCTCCCTAACATATTCTCCACTCGCAACACAGATGATTGCCTCTAATATCGCGCAACAGGTGCTAAACTGGAGCTTTGCTGAAGATAAATCCTGCAGCCTTGGAAACGGAATTAAAAAATAACAAGGCAGCTCCCAGGATTTATAGGCTCTCTCTCCAGAGTACTCAACATGAAGTATATATAAACAACATGCATATTATTACATATATGTATACTAAGCGCTTGCCAATGGCAATCCTAAGAAAAACATCATTGCCCTCTGTATCCATTAAGCGCTCTGCATGTAGGAAGTGTGCCGCATGCCAATAGGAAATTATGCTTATATTTTTGACTCCTCCTAGGCTATGAGTTCTTTATGCTATATCTTTCTCTGAATTCTCATTTTCTGAAATGGGCACTCCACATATGCATGTTGGCGATCGCATTTGCTGCCTCAAGCTGCTCCAATGTGTAAAATGCCAATCTCTCAGTGTCTTCAAGGAGGATGAACTGAACATGGTCATTCTACTGAAAATTTACCAGCACTGTTTATATTAAAAGCTTCTTTGAGATTTCTGTTTTCATACCTTACAAACAAAATCCAAGGTGATGCGACTTTAAAATATTGAGACAGTTCATTAAACCCAAGTCCATGTTGTCATTCATTTGGCTAAGTGATCAATTAGGACAGTAGGGCCTGGGACTAGGGTATGACTTTACCTTTTCCCTGAATTTGCCAGAATATGGTTAACCTTGAACTTCTGGTTGAATGTTGGAAATATGATTGGAGAAAGATAAATACAAAGGCAAACTCTAGAAAAGACAGAGAGACAAAGAGGTTTCTTAGGATCCTTAAATGACCCAACAACTGCCTGGCGGTGGTGGTGCACGCCTTTAATCCCAGCAATCAGGAGGCAGAGGCAGGCGGATCTCTGTGAGTTCGAGGCCAGCCTGGTCTACAAGAGCTAGTTCCAGGACAGGAACCAAAAGCTATAAAAAATCCCTTTTTAAAAAAATCCAAAAAAAAAAAAAAAAAAAAAAAAAGGATCCAACAACAACTTAGAGGGGAAATCACAAATCTGGCTAGATTTTACAAGACTGTGCTCATGGTGGCCAAAATGGCATGTGTGGACCTTTATCTCAAGAAATCCCTAAATTAGGTACTTTTCTAGGACAAATAAGCCAGAACGCAGAAGCGGTGGATTATGGGAGTTGTAGGAATACACAGTCTGAATTTTCAGGTCTTGGAATCAGGCTGTGATCTACAAAGAATGTTTGAGCATGCCCATTGGATGGAGAGTCCACTCTGAACGAGTCCCAGCCTGGGGAGCAGGGAGCATGGAGTCTAACCGAGAAGTCCTTCATGACTGGATCTTCCACCTTGAATGCCTCCCTTCCAGAGTCAGAGTGCTGTCCTGATGGAGCTCCAACAGCAGCAGCCTCGCGATGTGAGGAAAAGTGGTTTAGTACCTGCTGCTGAAGACAGCCATTCCTGCCCAGACCCACAAAGAAGAGAGACTAGAAAATTCTTTCTTTGTGACCTTGTCCTATGCATCTCCTGTTTATTTCCCTAGGCTGGGTCTTCCCTCCACATTATTTCAATAGGAAAAATGGGTAATTTCTTTTTGCTTGGTATTTTGTGTTCTATCCACAAAGTGGTCAGATATCATCTGGTTGAAATTATTAAATGCAGTGAAAATAATGGAATAGGATTGTGTTATTTCTGTTTTGTTTTATTTTTCTGCCATACTATGACATCTCAGTATTGATGAAAATAGTTCAGTATTCAAGCCATTGAACTCCATCTTCCTAAAGATTTGGAAGCAGGACGCTAAAGCAAAGGTTTTTTTTTTTTTATTTCAAGATGGCCACTTGGCACTCCGTTGTCAGAGCCTGTCTGGGGTAACATCTCAAAGATCAGCATCACTGGAGCAGAAACAGAAGAATGATAGCGTTATTCAGCATAAATGTGACATTTATGTCAAACAAGCATGGATTGAAATAAACTAATTCATTTACAAGAATCCCATTGCATTTAGTAGAAAATTCTGCATAATGCATGCAAACCTGTGCCATTGCCCCAGAAGCCAAGTTCCAAATTACCACCGAAGAGCTCAACCCAACCCAACCCAATCAAATGCATTATAAATGCATGTATAATTTATAAATGTATGTATGTGGAAAAAAACCCTAAGTCTTCAAGACAAGACAAAAGGCCTTAAATAGCGTGGCAGGTGTCAATGTTACACCAAGGTAATGGTGAGAACCACAGTCAGAATGTTGCCTGCTTAAAGGCGATTTGTTCCAATGATATGCCCAAATATCAAATGCTTGCTTTTGCAAAACATTGCCTGTTTGTTTTCCTTCCTTTACGTATGTCCTTACAGCTCTAAGTATTTCCTTGAGAATGAGTCCTCCCTGCGATGAGAGGACACGGCTTGGAAAAACTTGATCTAGTTGCCCTGGGGATGGGTTTTGAACTTCTGAAAACATATTTCAAGTGCCTATTAAACAAGCGCTAATTCTTGCTTGACATTGAAGGCCAAAAACCTGGGATGGGAATTGGTTTGGGCTTTAAAACAAGAACTTGAGTGTTTTAACCCCAGGTCTTTTGTCTTGGTCACCAAAGAGCATTGTGTGAATTCCGTACTTTAATGATGAGTCTCTTAGGGAAATGTCTGTTAGCCTTGAAAACCATGTTAAGAGGGATGTTTTTCTAAGACCTTTTGATCTAGGGCCCTCCAACAGTGACAGACTTTTAAAGGGACCTCTGACCACTGGCCCCACTCCTATATCAATGTACCAAGGCTCTTGGGGTGGGGAGTATTACGATGACCACTGGGTCTGTCACAAAAGCTTTGGCTGGAAACTTGGAACTGTCCATATTTGCATTTCCAGATGATTGATAACTTTGAGGATGACAACAGTTCTGATCTTAGTGGACTGAGGCAGTTGTTTCCTGAACTTTACTACCACAGTACCCATACTTACTCTGAGTTTCCAGTGAACGTCTGTGGATTATCTCTGTTGTATTTTCCACATTAGAGATGAAAATGAAGTACTTGTGTAAAAATAGTGCCAATACACTCCATAAACGTGTAGAATGCACACACAAGCAGGGTAGCTGAGTCAGGGCTTCACCATAGCACAGGTTGGCTTTCAATTTGCTATATAACCTCCTGTGACTAGCTCCCAGGTGCTGGAATTACTGATATACACCACCACATCCAGCCTACAGGCACATTTCCATAAAAAAACCATTGCATTTTACAAAACACTAGGGAGGAGCATTAGTCCACATTTTTACAAATCTTTTAGAAGAAGCCAGAGTGAGACTGTGTGCTCTCTGTAGTGACACCACACTCATGAATCTGTCATAGAGAAAAAGTGACACAACCCTTCAGGGTGTTGATAGAAGTAGTTCTGGTCCCCATAAGCTACCTGAAAAAGAGGTCACCTAGGGTCTCCCAGCATACTTGGAGAACTGTTTTTAGAGACTTAAACAGAGGCCCAAACAAGCAATTGTGTTATTATGATGTCTGCTGTGATGGATCAGCTAGATATCTTGATTTGATTATGACGGTGTATGCATTTCTTAGGACATCACAGAACATTCCATAAAGATGTGTAAATAGCACTTGCTAACTAAAAACTAAAAGGGCTGGTGAGATGTTTCAGCAGGCAAGGGTGCTTACTGCTTAGCTTGATAACCTGCGCTTGATTCCCAGAATCCACATGGTAGAAGGAAAAGATCCATCTCTACAAGAGTTGTTCTGTGGCATGTGCACATTCAAATACACACACACATATACAAAAAAATATAAAAAGAAGAATTAAAGTTAGTGTTGCTTAAAGGTTTACTCCTCTCTTGTTCTTGTTTTTTATTTTTATTTTTTTAATTTATTTATTTATTATTATTAAAGATTTCTGCCTCCTCCCTGCTGCCTCCTCCCCACCACCGCCTCCCATTTCCCACTCCCTCCCCCAATCAAGTCCCCCTCCCTCGTCAGCCCAAAGAGCAATCAGGGTTCCCTGCCCTGTGGGAAGTCCAAGGACCACCCACCTCCATCCAGGTCTAGTAAGGTGAGCATCCAAACTGCCTAGGCTCCCACAAAGCCAGTATGTGCAGTAGGATGAAAAACCCATTGCCATTGTTCTTGAGTTCTCAGTAGTCCTCATTGTCTGCTATGTTCAGCAAGTCCGGTTTTATCCCATGCTTTTTCAGATCCAGGCCAGCTGGGTTCCCGATGAACATCCCTATTGTCTCAGTGTGTGGGTGCACCCCTCGTGGTCCTGAGTTCCTTGCTTGTGCTCTCTCTCCTTCTGCTCCTAATTTGGACCTTGAGATTTCTGTCCGGTGCTCCAATGTGGGTCTCTGTCTCTGTCTCTGTCTCCTTTCATCGCCTGATGAAGGTTATTATTCAGGAAGATGCCTATATGTTTTTCTTTAAGTTCACCTTCTTATTTAGCTTCTCTAGGATCACGAATTATAGGCTTAATGTCCTTTATTTATGGCTAGAAACCAAATATGAGTGAGTACATCCCATGTTCCAAATAAATGCGACCTCCTGAGACTGAGAAGCTTCTGTAAAGCAAAGGACACTGTCACTAAGACAAAAAGGCAACCCACTGACTGGGAGAAGATCCTCACCAACCCCGCAACTGACAAAGGTCTGATCTCCAAAATATATAAAGAACTCAAGAAACTAGACTGTAAAAGGCTAATCAACCCAATTATAAAATGGGGCACTGAGCTGAACAGAGAATTCTCAACAGAAGAAGTTCAAATGGCCAAAAGACACTTAAGGTCATGCTCAACTTCCTTAGCGATCAGGGAAATGCAAATCAAGACAACTTTAAGATACCATCTCACACCTGTCAGAATGGCTAAAATAAAAAACACCAATGATAGCCTTTGCTGGAGAGGGTGTGGAGAAAGGGGTACACGCATTCATTGCTGGTGGGAAGGCAAACTTGTGCAACCACTTTGGAAATCGGTGTGGCTGTTTCTCAGGAAATTCGGGATCAACCTACCCCTGAATGTACCCAAGAGATGCCCTATCATACAACAAAAGTATATGCTTAACTATGTTCATAGCAGCATTGTTTGTAATAGCCAGAACCTGGAAACAACCTAGATGACCTTTGATGGAAGAATGGATGAAGAAAGTATGGAATATATACACATTAGAGTACTACTCAGCAGTAAAAAACAATGACTTCTTGAATTTTGCATGCAAATGGATGGAAATAGAAAACACTATCCTGAGTGAGGTAAGCCAGACCCAAAAAGAGGAACATAGGTTGTTCTTGTTTTTTAGAAGATGATAGGTAGATAGATAGATGATAGATAGATAGATAGATAGATAGATAGATAGATAGATAGATAGATGATAAATAGATAGTAGGTAGGTAGATGGTAATAGAATAGCATACAAATAGATGAATCAATGATAGACATAAAAGATTGTTAGGTAGATAGAAGATAGATATGTAGACAGATAAGTAGATAGCAGGTAGAAGAGAGGTAGAAAATATATAGAGAGATGATAGTTTATAGCATTATCTTTACTTCCCAAGTAGGAAGACTGAGGAAAATGACTCCCAAAACTATACAGATGACAAATGATAAGGTACAGCTTTGGACCCTGCACACAGCTTTAGCAGGGACTGTAGACCATCTATGGCAGTGGTATAAGAATCCAGGGACTGTAGACCGTCTAAGGCAGTGGTATAAGCAAAGGGGATGGTGGTGACTGTAACAGCAGGAGTCCTATTTAACATTTAGAAAACAGGACACTGTAAGTTGTGGGTCTGTTTTTGTCTTCCCAACGGGTCTATGATGCTCTTCACATCATCACCATTACCACCATCGCCATCATCCTCATTGCCAGCAGCAGCAGCAGCAGCAGCAGCAGCAGCAGCAGCAGCAGCAGCAGCAGCAGCTCTTGGTTGACAAAGAGCCTGTCTTGCTTAGAATAATAATGAATATATAAGCTCTTAATTATAAAGTTGCATTATTACAGTAATGAAATATGCTGACAGAGTGTGATGTGGTCTGATACTTAACTGGCATAGTGACCGAAGAAGACACAGTGGCTTTTGCAGAAGAGACTTTTCCACAGTGGCTCATTTTTACTACTTTGTGGCCCAGGTGTTAGAAGTATAACTACCTGGAGGTCAGGAGAATGGGAAACCCCAGTGTGGATGCTGTGCCTCCCTCTGGGGATGCCTTCAGGGTTGTGGATGAGAGTCAGCTTATTTCCTTATTGAATAATTCAGCCATACCCTGTTTCAGGCAGGTTTCTTTTTGTGGTTTGTGAAATAGTCTTTTGTATGTTCTCTATCTACTCGGTGTAAAAGCAATGGCATCTTTTGCTCCTCAGAAAAATCTTCATGCCCTGAAACCTTATATTCCGTTCTGTTCTCTTAGGAAGTTGGCCACCACAATGCTATGCATCGTGTGTGGAAGAAGAGCAAATCCAGCCTGAGTCAATGGACTCTGGACAAATGCTGTATCTGCATAGCTCACTTCCAGCTGAGTAGCCTTACCCACATAAGGCAGAAGGGTGGAAAAGGACTGATGCTCCAAGCAACTTTGCTAAGAGAAACAAGCCTTGAATAGTCTGAAGGCCTCGGTTCCAGGGACCAGGAAGATGACCTGCTTGCCACACTTTCCCCTTGTGTTTTCACATTCTAGAGCTCTGCTCTTAACTACACTTTGAGAACTCCTTCGGAGGAAACCAAAGACGCTTTGTTCCAGAGTTGCTTTAAATGCTTTGAGCTTGCAGTCATGGTTGACATGACCTAACTCAAAACATATCTGAAGCCCAATGGCCCTGAACCTGGGTAGGCAGCCTCAATATTTGCTTGGATGAGTTCACTTATTTTCTTTTTTGCTGTAATTTTTTTCTCTAAATTTGCATCCAGCATTTATGACTTGTATCTGAGATAAAGCTTAAAAAGTAGGATTTTTACAAAATCTATACTGAAGGAGGTAAGAAGAGAAAACAAGGAGAAGAGCAGAGGAAAGAAAAATCATAATTGAGAGGGGGAGAATAAGATTAAACAAGAAAAGAGGAGCTAGTGAGAATGCCCAGCAGAGTGAGGGCTTGCTGTGCAAGCCTGGAGACCTGAGTTCAATACTGGGACCCACATAAAGATGAGAGGAAAGAACTGGAGCTGCCAAGTTGTCCTCTGACCTCCACATGCCAGCTGTGGTGTGCATGACCTCACTCCTTCATTAAACACACATGCACACACACACACACACACACACACACACACACACACACATATACACATAAAAGGGAAAAAACACAAACAGTATATTTACCAGACTAAAATTGATCCAAGAAACAATTTTAGGTACTGGTCAAGGGCATTGATGGACAAGCGAAGCCTTCCATTTGCGTTCATAGGATGATGGCTGAGATGGTGGAGCTGGCTCTTGGGTGTCCATTTGGACTCCTATTTCTACAGGTCATCATGCAAAGAAGTCTTGTTTCTATGTAGAATAGTATGGTGAGATTTGGGAGAAAATGAAAATAGAATTGTCATGTGACCTCCCTACAAATTTCATTTGGGGATCTATATCCAGAATATTTGAAAGCAAAATTAAGAGTGGATCGATGTTCAAAGAAGTATTATTCACAATAGCTATGAGGCAAACACAAGCTAAACCCATCAAGAGATGTATGGATTAATGAAATGTGGTACCACACACATTGACCTTACAAAAGAAGGCAAGCTTGAAGCATGGAGAGTGGAATAAACAACCAGCAAATTGTAAATGTCATCGGAGTTCAAGCACTTAGACTAGTCAAATTCATAAGACGGAAAGTAGATGGGCCTTGGAGGAGAGGGGAAGACAGCTAGCATTCGTTGAACACAGGTTTTGTTTTCAAAGATAAAATATTTGAAGGTGTGGTGTGTGTGTGTGTGTGTGTGTGTGTGTGTGTGTGTGTGTGTGTGTGTTTGAGCACATGAAAGCCACAGCATGTGTGTGGTGGTCAGAGGACAGGGTGTAGGGATCAGTGTCTTCTTCCACCATATAGGTTTGGTTCCTAAGATTGAGCTCTGGTCATCAGACTTGATGGTCAGAGTCTATACTAGCTGAGCCATCCTTTTCTCTACAACATCATCTTCCTCCATTCAGATGACATAAAGACACACTTTTCCCTAGTCTCCAGCTCCTCACTTCCGAGGCTCCTGTATTATGTAAAACTTCGTTGTACAGACCTTCTGTCTTTCCCCTTTATCTGCCTTTGGTTATAGGACAGTCAGCCTTGGCCTTCACAAAAGGGAAGGAGAGGTGCTGTGCTCTCTTCTCCTCCTTTAGTGTCCAGGGTGAGAGCAGGCTGGCTCTGGTCGGGACACCATAAGCTGTGCTCCGAGATCTCTCCTCCCCCTCGCTGCACTGCCTCACTGCCTCCTGTGAGGAATGGAGAGCTTCCTACATCTTCAGTGAGTCTGTCAATCACTGAACAATTCACTGACAAAAGTCCTGCCTGGTTTTCCTCTCCTTTCCCTGCAATCATTCTCTTTCTGCACTCATCTCTAAAAGTTGGCATTTTTCATGGTGAAGATCAAAGACATCTATTTTTTTTTTGACTCCCACATTCCTCTGCTTCTCACTCACAGCTATAGCTCTGATTGCGAGCAATCACCTCACACAGTGAAGTCCCTCAGCTGTTTCTCTGACCCTTGTAATTTACCCACAAGACAGGATGGAGAATTAAGGGGGGACGCATAGGAAGACAAAGGAATCCCTTACCCTGGAGCCTGCTTGAAATCTCATCTGAAAGTTGAGAATTTTGATAGAGTGAACACTATCCACTGGGAAGGTACCTTATATTGAAAAAAGAAAGGTGCCTGTTACAAAGCTATTTCAAATAAGAAAATTAAACATAGCAATCGCTCTTATGACTTGTGAGTATCTTTATCCCTTTCCCAGCTGTAAGCCTGTGATTTTCTAAGACTCACAAACAAATTTCAAACCATATTTACAGTCAAAGCTTGCCTTCATTTCATTGCAGCTTACATCCTGCGAGGATTCCTTTGCCCCTTTGAACCTTTGTGTTTTCCTCTTATCAGCCTGTTGTCTGGTCTAAGGCTCTGTAGAACCCACGCTATGATCTCACTTACTAAGGAACAAGATGGTCCTGAGAACCCCTTTGAACAATGGAAGCTACAGAAGCCACCAAAACTATCCATACAGTTATGTTAAGTCATTCAAAGGTGACTCGCTTCTGAGCTGAATGCTGCCTTTTATGTAATGCTTGTGCTTAGATTTGTTAAAACCTTCTCTTGGGGCTGGCCACATAGTGTAGGAGTTTGCTCGGTCAGAAACGTGATTTCCACTGATAAAAATACTAAATATTAGTCTTTTATCTCAAACACTAAAACTTGTATTTTTCTTGGTGGGTGCAGTGAACTTTATTGATGGTATTCAAAAGAGTAGCAATCCTTCATTCCCTCCCCTTCGTCTGGAGGTCTGGGATGGAAACTATGAGGAGGGATGTTCAGTGTTGGAGTCTGAGTTGGGACTCCAGCTCCTCAGGGACTCGTCAGCAGTTGATGGTCTCTCAATGATCTCATGCTCTTGTTGGGGTGCGTAGTTCAGGGCCTCTTGCTCTTTGGAGGCCATGTAGGCCTTGAGCTCCACCACCCTGTTGCTGCAGCTGAATTTATTGTCATGCCGGGAAATGATCTTTACAGAGTTGTCATTGAAAGCAATGTCAGCCCCTGCATCAAAGGCAGAAGAGTGGGAGTCACTATAAGAGGTGCAGGAGGAATCCTGGTCCCCAGTGTAACCCAGAATGTCCTTCAGTGGGCCTGCAATGCCTGCTTCACCACCTTCATCATACTTGGTAGGTAGCTTTCTCCAGGTAGCATGTCACATCCATGGTGAACACACTGGGGATAGGAACACAGAAGGCCAAGTCAGTGAGCTTCCAGTTCAGCTCCGGGTGACCTCATCCACAGCCTTGGAAGCACCAGTGGATGCGGGGATGATGTTCTGGGCAGTCCCACAGCCATCGTGCCATAGCTTCTCAGAGGGACCATCCACACTCTTCTGGGTGGCAGTGAAGGCATGGATTGTGGTCATGAGTTCTTCCACAATACCAAAGTTGTCATGGATGACTTGGCTGGGGGGGTGGAGGCTAAGCAGTTTGTGGTGCAGGAAGAATTGCTCACAATTTTGAATGAGTTGTCATGCTTCTCATGGTCCACATCCATCACAAACATGGGAGCATCAGCAGAAGGGGCAGAGATGATGACCCTTTTGACCCCATCCTTGAAATGAGTCCCAGCCTTCTCCATGGTGGTGAAGACACCAATAGACTCCACCACATACTCAGTACCATCATCACCACATTTGATGTTTGTGGGATCTTGCTCCTGGAAGATGGTGATGGCCTTCTCATTGATAACAAGCTCCCCATTCCCAGTCTTGACTGTGCTGTTGAACTTGCCATGGGTAGCGTCACACTGAAACAGGCAGACCATGTAGTTATGTCGCTGTCAACAATACCCACTTTGCCAGGTATGAAAGAAATCCTGGAAACCAGTTGCCTTATATGCCCAAATCTGTTCACTCCAACCTTCTCCATTGTGTCTTAGGGTTGAGCCTGGCACTGCCTGAGAAGATGCCACTCTCTCCAGCTTCACTCGAGGAAGAAGTCTCTTAAATGACCCCTCAGGCTGTAGTGGGCAGCACTGTTGAACTGGGTCTCATGCTTCCACTGGCCCCGATACTCATAGGTGTACTTCAGTATGGATGGCACCATTGGATGTTTAGAAGATGGTATGATGGATGGATTTCTAAATCATGCTGACCCACCTGCACATTCTGGAGCTGCCACTCATTGCCCGTGGGAGGCTGGGAAAATGGTGCAATTGCCTTGACTCTTTGCTTACACATCAGGAAAATGATATACATCAGTTAGTCTCAGTGCTACCACCTAGACACTCAGAGGCAGGTGTGTGTGTGTGTGTGTGTGTGTGTGTGTGTGTGTGTGTGTGTGTGTGTGTGTTTGGTTTTTGTTTTAAAGCATTGACTTCTTGCTTTTGGTCAACAGGTAACAAAAAGTAGTAGGAAGTAAGCCTTGTCAGTCTTCTGAGGGTAAAGACTTAAGTCATTGTCCTTAACCTTTTCCTTAAATTCCCAGAAAGTAGGACTTTGCTGGACAGAACATGCCTCCCACATCAAATTAGGGCAATCATCCGTGAGGGCAAGACAGCCTTCTGGCGGAAGAGACCATTTCGTAAGAATCACTTTGTCCCCGTAAACAGTAAGCACTTCTGGGGATCACCTTGCAGGACCTGCACTGAGAAGATGATCAACAAAACCTCACCTAGACCAAAACTTCTTAATCCATAGTGCGCACCTTGTGTCCCTGTCCCAAACCTTTTTCCATCTAAGACCAAAGCTCATGTGAATGTCCTGAAAATGGGCTTGTGGTCACTGTAATCCTTCATTTGTTACACTTCTCAGCGTGACCACATCTACTAAGTGTCTTTCCTTTATTTTATGCTATCCCTCCTCCTCTATCATTGCTATAGTAGGGACAAAGGACCTAACCTGTTGCGGCTGCTGAGGTCCAGAGCCCAGGTGTCAGCATATGAATATGAAATGATAAGTGTAACGGAAATAATGGCTTGCTCATTCATTTGTTCACTCATGTGTCCGACAGATGCCCACTGGGCACTTCCTTGTTCCATGAAGTGCATGTGCAGCAGTACGTCTATTGAGAAAGCCTTACATGTCCCCCAACCCCGACAACATCCTGTTCTGCCCACCTGCCCTTCCTCCACATTTGCTTTTCCCCGTCCTCCCAGTCTTCCAGGCCCACTCCATAGTTCTCAGGAATACCAACTTCTCTCCTCTCCTACATTCCAAACACTAAGTCTTCCTTGGACTTAAATTTTCCCATCCTGGGATGGCACCCACATCATCTTCCTCTTCATTACATTTTTGTTGCTGTGATAAAATAATCAAGAGCAACTTAATGAGTAAAAGAACTGGTCCAAAGGTGCAGTCCACCTGGCTGGGAAGTCAAAGTAGCAGGATCTTGAAACAGCTGATGATATTGTATCTGAAGTCAAGAAGCAGTAGGCTGGATGTGAGCACTCAGCTGCTTTCTTCTTCTTTTATGGATTCCAGTACCCGAGCCCAAGGGAAGGTGTCATATCCCTTAGAGTGAGTCTTTCCACTTCAATTAACCAGATCAAGATAACCCCTCACAAGCATACCTATAGGCAGAGCAAATCTAAATAACCCCTCATGGATGTACCTGGAGGCTTGTCTCCTAGGTGATCCCAGATTCTGTTGAGATGACAGTCAACAGTAATCACAGCAACTTCAAACTGTATTCTACTTTCAAGTCACTGATCAGATTTTCATTAATCAGAAATGAGTATCCTGAAAGGTTTGTGCTCCGAGAAAGAAGAGATCAAAGCAGTGCTTCCAGAGTTTCAATATGTGCTCTTGGGAGTCCAGTCACAGTAGGAAGTGGCCTCGGGCAAGGGACAAGTGAAGAATTTTTAAAATTTAAATACAGATGGATAAAGACTTGAAATAAAGTTATGGCATTAGTCATGAGAAGAGGAAAAAGAACCTGTAACAAGCATGCTGAAGGAGACTATGCAGGAGTGAAGTAGGCTTGGGATTTGAGGATAGTGCCACACGTCCTCATCTCCGCAACTAGGAGACCCAGGCTACTATTTTATGGTTGTGCTGCTCAAATGTATCTTGCAAAATTTATTATTATTATTACACATTCATATCTGCAACCATCTGAGTACAGTTGCTTGTATGCATATGCTTTTAGAACTAACTACATGATATGGGATCGCCATCTAGGGAGCATATTCCTGGAGAAGACTGAGTCCTCCCCTCTTGGAGCACTCATTAATTGCCCATAGCTCTTCATCTAGGCATGAACCCCCATAAAACTTCCCCCATCTATGCTGACATGTCACTTGGTGTTGTCATTATCTGGTCTTCTTTTGACAATCATCCTGTTGAAGGTTCATGGGTGAAACTTCCCTGACCATTACAGAAAACTACATTGGTCAAAACCCATGGAACCCATGACTGTGGGATGCCCAGCCCCAGTCAATACGTCTATAGCCTATCCCCTACATCTAAGGTTTGGGGAACATCTCAGAAGAGAGGATGATGTGATACTTGTAAGAGCCAGAGAATGACGTCTGCTGCCAGTTCATAATGTGTCTGACACATCTGTTACCTACTGTTGTGATGTGTGATTTCTTTTTCATTGGTTACTGTTTCTTTCTCCAACTTGGCTATGAACTCCAACCAGTGTGGCCTGCATTCCATCATTCTTTGTATTTCAAAATTTGCTTCTATAGAAAATGGAAGAAAAAATCCCACTAGTCTGTGCCAGCTATTCGTAATGGGTCCATTCTTACTGTGAGTATACAGATGTTGCTTCAGAAATCGAAGGTGAAAAGCTCCTTATCTTGATGGAATGGGCTCCTCTTTCCCATGCTCACGCCTGCTTGTACAGATGGAACCTAATGGGAAGACAATTAGAAGGCTAGAGATGACGTGTCGTTACATTGAGTTCTAATTGCTCGGAGCTAGATGGAATGGCATAGCAATAGAGGGAATAGTTATAGGGCTAGCATCTTTAGATGTTTTAAAACCCAGTGAAAATTCTACCAATGGTTAGATGCTTAATTGGATTAATTAGGAGGGCAGCATTTTGTTGATATAAATTGAAGTTGAAAAGCAAGGTTGTTCCAGGAGTGCAAAGAAAATAATTGAAGTGCTACAGACCCCCTTAATTAGAAAGCAAACAGGTACTACACGGAAAAGAGGTCATTCCTTGCCTCATTTCCCACAAGGCAATGTCAGCTTTATACTGCATTTAGGTTGAGTAGTTGGACTAGGGAAATGCTTTTCTATAATTTCTGGAAGCACAGTTTTATACAACATGGCACAGGTATGAAGTCCCTAGGGATAGTAGCATCAGGTAGAGCAGGCAAGAGGATTCAGGGGAGGGAAATTCCTGGGCAGCAGATGGTGAGTCTAAGCTAATCACTCTAGTCATTTCTGAACACTAAACAAAATTCTTAACAACTTTAAAACCTCTTCCTTCTGGGGCAGCATCTCAGAATGCATTCTATCTTCTCTCTTTCACATAGGAAACAAACAAACAAAAACAACCCTGGGTGGTAGGCAGGACCAAGAAGGCCAAAGCTAAGCAATTGGAATGACACTGGAGGTTAAGAAGATGGAAAGGAGAAGGCAGCAAGAGTAGACAGGATTTTAAGAAAACAGAAACTTCCTGATGAGCTGGGAACCAGAAATATAGCCAAGAAGAGAGCCATAAAGACTCATGAAAGAGAGAATCGAGTCATAGGAGAATTTATTTCAAGCTTGGTAGCTTATCAAGACATCAATCTTAGATAGTCCACCTTCTCAGTATCTGGAAAGGGTTGAGGTTCCAGGAAAACTCCCAACACATGGGCTTTCCTTAAATTCTGAACACTGTGTGTGACCTCAGAATGTCACTTCACCTATAGGTACTAGGACTCCTATTTTTGAAAAAAAAATAGAGTAATGTATTCTCCTAGGGCTGTCGTGAGAACTAAATGAGAGAGTGTGTGTCCAGCACATCTCTGCAGACAAAGAACACTCAATAAAAATGTGCTGTTTCTCCCTCTTCTTTTTATTTATTTTTTTATTTTTAAATTTATTTATTTATTGAGGATTTTTGCCTCCTCCCCGCCACTGCCTCCCATTTCCCTCCCTCTCCCTCGATCAAGTCCCTCTCCCTCATCAGCTTGAAGAGCCATCAGGGTTCCCTGACCTGTGGGAAGTCCAAGGACCGCCCACCTCCATCCAGGTTTAGTAAGTTGAGCATCCAAACTGCCTAGGCCCCCCCAAAGCCAGCGCGTGCAGTAGGATCAAAAACCCATTGCCATTGTTCTTGAGTTCTCAGTAGTCCTCATTGTCCGCTATGTTCAGCAAGTCCGGTTTTATCCCATACTTTTTCAGACTCAGGCCAGCTGGCCTTGCTGAATTCCTGAAAGAACATCCCCATTGTCTCAGTGTGTGGGTGCACCCCTCGCGGTCCTGAGTTCCTTGCTCGTGCTCCCCCTCCTTCTGCTCCTGATTTGGACCTTGAGATTTCTGTGTATAATCCCTCTTCTTTTTTTATCTTTCCTCATAGGTCGGGCTCTCCCAGTCCCAGAAAGGTTGAATTGTTTCGCAAGATGCATTTAGTCTAGGAGGTCAGAGCTTTGTCAAGGACTGTTAGAAACTCGAAGCTAGTAATATAACCTCATGGTTTCACAGATGTTGACAGACCCATGACTCTGGGCTCTGAGACAATGCTGAATTACACAGCACAGAGAGCAAGATGAACATCAATTCTTTCACTGCTTCCTTGGACCCTGTTTCATAATGAAGCATAATGAAGAGAGAACCAGTGATGTTTATATACACTGTGAGGTGTATGACGAGAGATGGGCCCTGGATTTAGGGAATACAAGGTTTGTATGAGAAACAGAAAGCATACCTGGCCCAAACTTCATTCTAGCCTTTTTTCCCAAGACTATTCACTATGGAACATACTTGAAATGGAAGCCCAGAACAAAGGCATCCAGTGCCTCTGCTTGCCAGACATACAAATGTGAGCCACATGGAAAGTTGGCCTTTAAAAGACAGAGCAGAAACACTCCATTTCTTTCCTATCCTCTTCCCAAGTTGATCCCTAGAGATCCCTAGAGAGGATTTTCTTAAGTGCCCCTAACCCATAAGGAGGGCAGTGCACACATCCCACACTCCCCGAATCTTCCTCCTTATCATCTTTTCCCATTGTGTTGGTGCTCTAGCCTCTGATCAGGAATATGATAGCCTCATTTTTATCTGTTTAGAGAGGTATCACAGCCCAAAGTTGTGGAGACTGCTGGCCTGACCATGGAACAGGGTTTGTATCTTGGGAATCTTGTGTAAGCTAAGCTTCCATGAAAACTATTAGACAGGATGATGCAAAGAGGAGGATGCAGCATCTTTATTGTTTCCTCCTCAATTGGAGAAAATTTGGTCCCAGCTTGGAAACCTGAGCCAAACTGGTGTCACTAAGATGAATTGGGAAATACAGTGCTTCGGATGTGAAACTTCAGGTGTGTGGGCCCAGGACCAGCTGGATGTCTGGAGAGAACAATATGTCACCTATATAGAGCTATTTGATGGATGCCAGAATGTCTTCCTACTCCTAACATTTCTATTATCATCTTTCTCTATAGTAAAGACATGGTCTAATAGGGATGCTTTTCCAAAGTACATATGCCACATTGGAAAAAGTACCACCACCATTTACAAATGCTTCCAGTGGTGGTCCATTCATTCAGTAACAAAAAGTTCTAGACCCTGCAATCAACCCTGGCCTTCAGAGGTGATTAGCTATAGTCTTTGGCTATAATCATTCAGTACATTTTAGTGGAACTCAGAAAGTATATAAGAAATTAGGATGCAAAGTTATGAGCTTTATGATAAGAAATGACAGACTGACAGTGTGGGGGATGGGGAGTATTTAATCATATTTTAGAAGATTGATAAGTTTATTGGTTTCCTTATAGAAATTAAATTTAAGCTGAAACTCTATAAAGTAATCATTTTTATCTGTATTTAAGAGGTGAAGAAATTGAAGCTTAAAGAGTCTAAATGTCTTACCAGATGCTAGATGGCCTGTAATTAACAAAACCAAGACTCCAACATACTTTGTGTTTAAATTTTTCTATAGATACGTTTACTGTGTTGTCTCTAAGCATGTAGGATTTTTTAGAAAACATGATCTACTAAAAATAAATTCTAGAATGTGAGAGTGGGGTGATTGCAGGGTTCAAAAGGACATAGTTGTTTGGACTTTCTGAAGCAGGGGTAGAAATACAAAAACTACAACTGCAGTAGAGGTAGAAGGCTGGGATAGAGAAAATTTTTATAGAAACATTAAATGATGCTTGAAAACGGTACAAATAGTGCCATAACTTCTTAGGAGGTATAGTGGTTTGAATAAGAATATCCTCCATAGTCTTATATATTTGAATGCTTAGTCATTTGGGCATGGAACTATTTGAAAGGATTAGAAGGATTTGGAGGCATGGCCTTGTTGTAGTAAGTGTGTTACTTGGAGTAGATTTAGTCTCCCTGCCCACTGTGAATTGGTCTCTAGTTTTAAACTACTCTAGTACCATGCCTGATATGTTTGCTGCCGTGGCCCCACCCCCATGATGATAACAGACTAACCCTCTGACACTGGAAGCTAGTCCACAATTAAATGCTTTCTTTTGTAAGAGTTGCCTTGGTCATGGTGTCTTTCACAGCAATCAAAAAGTGACTAAGACAGGGAGAGGGACAAAGATGTAGAAGAACAAGAGGAGAAAGAAAGATAGATGAGGAGAGGAAGGAAAGAACAGAAAAGGAAAGGGTCTGATAGTCAGCTTTCCATTGATGTGACAAAATACCTAATATAATCAATTTATAGAGTAAGATTATTTGGGATCATGATTTCACAGCTTTTAGTCCATGGTTTATTGACTCCAGTTTTTAGAATTTTAGAAAAGAATGTCCTGGTGGAGAGTGGAGGGTGTGTCAGTGTTGCTCCCTCCTTGGTAGCTGACAATTGAAAGATTGAAGGAGAAGAGAGACCAGATCCCAATCATCCCTCCAAGACATGTTCTCAGTGACCCAACTTTCTCCCCCTGTAGGCCCCAACTCCTGAAGCTTCCATCACCTCCTAAGAATCCCTCAGATTAATGACCAAGTCTTTAGTACTAGGGAATTCGAGCATAACATCCAAAGTCATAGAAATGGGGAAGGATGCAGAAAAGAATGGAAAAAATTATTTTAGAACCCATGTAAAAGAACTTTATGTTGTAGCAAACTTAACTTTCTCTGTTTCATAATTACATCTGACCCAGTCCTCCATTTGAGACAAAGCCATTGCTCCTAGAAGAAATCAACAGGTCCTCTAGACCCCCCACCAAGTGAAAAAAGGGAGACTCAGCCAGAGTACTGATCCCTAAAGACCCTGCTTATTGAATTCTTCATAGGGTTCAGACTAGTGGGCTCACCCAGTCTTTGTCAAAGACTATGACTATCCGTACGTCTTAAGAGATATGTAGGGGAGATTAAAGCAGCAGACAATGAAAAGTGGCTTCCCTTCTCTACTCCGATCCTATCAGAGTCCAGAGTTTCCTCCTATTGATCTTGACATCTGGAATAAGTATAGTGAGCAGGAGTTGAGTCAGATGCAATGCTGAATCAATCACCCACAAAATTAGGAATTGTTTTGAATTGGGCCAAGGTTTATATCCTGTGCTGTGGTTCGAAACTTCCCTCTTAACCCTAAAGTAAAGCCAAGCTCCTTTGAGTTTCAAATATCACCATTTAGCAGTTGGTTTGCCTGGACTCTCCTCTTCTGACTGAACTCTCAGCCAATTCAGGCAACATTTGGATCCAATTTGATGGGAAAATTGGGCAAGTTCCTTGCCAAATTCCTATGAATCTGTGTCAATCTTGGGGATTTAGGCTACGATTTTGGGGTGTGGCTAAGTCCCCAGAGGAATTCTGTGGTTACATAGTCCACAAAATGACAAGCAAAGGCCATGTGCTAGCTACCCCCAAGGAAGTAGTCTCATCTATAGGACTCAAGATAGAGGGTTTTTAACCACAGAATTTGTGTTCTCATAGTGTTCTGTGGTCATTTAGGAGAACTCAACTTCTGTTCATTTTTCTTTCCCATCATTCCATCATATACTCATTATCCATGTAAACCAAAGCAGAGAAGTGCAGAGAAAAGATAAGTCAGTCATTCAAGGTCAAAAAGTAAGACAATTGCCAAGCTGGGCAGCTGGGCAGCTTGGTCAGCAACTTCTTCTGGACCATGGATGCCTTCAATGTCTCATAATTTTTCTTTTGTGATATGATAGTGTTCTATATCAACAACATAGAAGATACAGTAGAGTTATTTTATGGGAAGTTTCCTATAAGATGGAGATTGGTATGCATGGGTTTATTACAAATGCTTTTAGGAATGACATGGGAGATAATATAAGAGAAGCAAAACAGGGCAAAGGGAGAACTCATGAGAGGAACAAAATAATTCCCCAGGGCAGTTTTGGCAATGTTGTTTGGGTTATGGGTTTGGACAGTCTTTTGTGGAAACTAAATCTTGGAGGTAGAAATGACCTTAGGACAGAATGTTTTCTTTAGTAGAGAGCAATTAATAGGGAAAGCCTTCAGAAAGCGTAGATGCCAATATTCCTGGAAACTAAAGAACTTTGGAACAGAAATAGGTAGTATGCCACATATCTGAATGAGGAAGAATAGTACAATTCTCTGCTGAGAATGCACAGTTCTGTTGCCATATTCAAAGGGGATGAACATAGTGATACAATGTTATTCACAGGACCAAAGAGTAGAACCCAGGCATGCCTAAGGTTTGACACAGTGAAAAGAGACCATTCCAGGAGATAGAAAGCACATGCAGAGGTGAACAACTACATCTCTTGATTGGAAGTCCTTCTGTATATGTGTTCCTTTTATTGGTTAGCTGTTAGAGGTAGGCATGAAAACTAAACTGAATGCTGGGAGGAAGAAGGCAGAGGCAGTGAGACGCCATGTAGCCACCAGAGGAGACAGATGTGCTAGAACCATGCCAGTAAACCACTAACCTTGTGGTAAAAAACAAAATAATGAAAATGAGTTAATTTAAGATATAAGAGCTAGCCAATAAGAAGCTAGAGCTAATAGGCCAAGCCGTGATTTAATCTATACAGTTTCTGTGTGCCTATTTTGGGTCTGGGTGGCCGGGAATGAACAAGTGAGCAGCCTCTGCCAACATATATCTATATATACATATACATACTTACATGTATGGTATGGGTAGAATCAGGTTTGAGATGGTGACAGTGTTGTGTGCGGTTAGAAGAGAAGGAAGTACTCAAAGTAAGACAGAAATGGTCTGCATGTGAAAGGAATGTGATATGGCTCAGATGGCTGTGGAATTTTCCAGAACTAATTGAAATCTATAAGCTTTGAGCTGTGCTTAGTGTCCATTTCAAGCATCCTAGCATCTCTAGTTTCTTTCTAAACGCTAATCTGAATGTTTCCAAAATCTTGGCCTTGAAGATGACATGCCCCAGAGCCAGGGTAACTAGCAGCAGGTCCCGCAGTCAGCAGACATGCGTTTCATGATCCACTTCCAATGGGGTGATCTGAATCTAATCAGTTTTTGTGTCTATTCATCTCAAACTGCTTTCAGTGCTCAGGTTATTCATTGTCCTGAGATGCATGACAATGTGAACATTTGTAGTTTCTAAACTGGTAATTACACCAAGAGTTCTTTTTTTCCCAACCTCAGTGCTGGAGATGATGGAACCTGGGACCTTACACATTCTAGACAAATGCTCTGTCATTGAGCTACAAGCATGGGCAGATTTTAATGACTTTCCTTTCTCCTTTCATATCATCTCATTGTATTCCCACCCCACCCATGCAACATGGTGCCTTTTATGTCAAAAATAGGCCACGGAGACGCCTTTGCTGCTGTAATTATTTTAATCCTTGGGTTGTATTTATTCTTCTTAGGCAAATTCATTTTCAGGTCATTTTGTGGTTCTCTGAACACATCTAAAGTTCTCTTTCCTGCCCTTGCAGTCTTCCTACCACCTGGAATCCTGTTTGTGAGAGTTTAGTTTTCATTGTTAACTTGACACAATCTAGAACCACCCAGCAAGGGAATCATCTCCACAGGGGTTTTCTGGACAAGGTTGACCTGTGGGATTGCCTGTGAGGGAGTTATAGTAATTGAGGTGGAAGGGAGGTACCACCCACTGTGTGTGGCACTATTCCTGAACTGTGCAAAATAGAGACTGAAAGCTGGGCACTAGGGTGCATGCATTAATCCCTTGTTTCCTGTTCCTAGTTATAGATGTGGTGTGGTCAGCTGTATCAGCTTCCTAACACCTAGACTCCTCTGCACTGATGGACTATAACCTGGAATTATGAACCAGATAAACCCTTTCTCTCTTAACTTGCCATTGTCAGGGTATTTGTTTTCTGCAATTTAGTTTTTTAATTAAATCAGTTCTTTGACATCTTTATTCATATGTACAATACATTCTGATTAGTGTCACCACCTACCTGCCTTGTTTTTCTCCCATCCCTGTCAGCCCCATCTCCTTTATATAAATCTTCCCATATTAATTTATTTTTTTGCTTATTTTCCATGTGACCACAGTTTTGTAACTCACCGATGAAGCCTGGTGGAATCATCAGTGGTTACTCAACCAATGGCAATGATTCCCTAATTCCCGGAATCTCTTGATGCCATTAGTTCAGGTAGGGCACACGGAGCGGTCATTACTCCTTTCACCATTTCCCATCCATGGTAGCTGCTGGCAGGCTCACTCTTGCAGACTCAGTGTGGGCAAGCACAGTTCCATTGTGTTTATGATTGGAGTGACTGTGTCCTGGCCAGAAGATGACATTCCTGTTAGTCCTTTTTTTCCTTTTTTCCTTCTGTTTCTTATAGTCTTTTTCTCCTCTCTCCCTCAGTTTTTTATCATTGCATTTCACCATAGCAACTGGAAACTAAGATACCAACCAATCCCACATACATCAGAGGCCACAATAAGATGATCTCCAATTGTTATGGCCTATTTCAACAGCACTGTGTGCTTGGTAACTGTAGGAGCATCATATATGAAACATTTCAGCTGCCCACTCACCTGCATCTGTTTATTTATTCATCCCTTTTTGAAGTCCTTTCTCCTTTTTGCCCCCATCTAGATGGGGCATGGCTCTCCCTGTCCTTTCTTGTATCTAACTATCTTATGCTGCTTCTCCACTCCTCTCTTTCTCCTCTTCTATCTTCTCTTTTGCCCCTTATCTCCCCTTCTTACCTCTTTTTCCCACTTCTGTTCTTGTTCCTTGTTTTCCTTTACCTTCCCCTTCCTTTGTCTCTTCTATTCTCTTCTCTTCTCTTCTATCCTACCCTACCCTACCCTACCCTACCCTACCCTACCCTACCCTATTCTATTCTATTCTGTTCTATTTCACCTCTGCCCTCAACTGAAATCTCCCAGATGAAAGAGATTATGTGTAAACATTATTAAGTTTTGGGTCATAATACAATATCAATAATATCTATGATCTAGTTCACTAGTTTATCGACCTATTTTTCTGAGCAACCTATTTAGAACTAATAAAGTTATTTAATTGATTTAATCTCCTAAAAACATTGAGGAAAGAACCAGATAAACATCAAAACAATGATTAAAATTCTAGTAAAAGTTTAATTCTGATCAAAATAATGAAGCTTCTTAACTTTTGACTCACAACTTAGTTACCCAAGCCAAAATAATTGTCCTAACTTCAAAATTAACGTCTCTAGTGAACAGCTTTGTGAACTTGGTTTTTTTGTTAGTTTCCTCATGCATAAAATAGGAATGACTACCAATAGAAAAAGACAATGGTATAAGCTGTTACATGATAAAGCTCCACACTTCCAAATCAGAAGGCCGTAGGGTAGAACTAGACTGTGCTTGCTGGCCGTGGACTGACCTCGAGACCTTAGTGATAGGTCTTGACTACATGCAGCATCAGCATCAGTGGACCATGAGAAGCCAAGAATTTGAGATCATTCTTTCCTACCAGTTTACTAGCCCTAAAGAAGATAACCTAATGTTTTAAGAAACCTGGGCTAGAAAAATACCCCTCACTCCTCTGCAGGGCTGGTTTACATTCCAGCCAGCACTTAATTTTTCATATAGGCATTTTCCACATCTCCAGTCTCAATGGAATGCTTTCCCGCGGATTTCAGGCTGCCTTCTCCCCGCCACCCAGCATGTGGCTGCCCCACATTCCCCCCCCCCCCCCTTAGCTATTTGCTGTGGGCTTAGGGAATGCAAACTCATTTTGACTTTTTCCTGAGCACAGCATCACGGGGAAGGAAAGCCTGAATCCCCAAAAGCCATACAAAGCATTCCAGAGTAAATGTAAGAAACATTTTTGATTGTTTTTTCTGTTTTGGATTATCTGCGCCACTACTCATTTCCTCTTTTGCAGATAATCAAGAACTAGCTGCATTCTGCTTAACAAGACTTTAAAATCCCGGCGAACTCCTCAGGACATTGAAACGTTTGCGGGGTAAAACTCATAACCCCCAATATTTGCACCTGATAAGACTGCCTTGGCGAAAGTCCTTAGACTAGGTGGGGGTACCCCAACAGCTCCAGTTTAGGATAGGGGTTTTAAAAGGGAAATTTAGCGTCAGCTGTTTTGAATCATATCGGACCAACGCTGATTAAAATCAGATAGCGCCTCCAAGACCAGAGGGAACAGAAAGTATGCCTTGCATTGCAAAGATGTTTGATTGTTTTAGGGCAACTTATACAAACTTTAAAAGAAGAGAGAAAATGGGGGGAGAGATTTTCTTTTTTAGTTAAGAAATTTCTTAACAACATTTAGCCAAATGTAGCCCTCCTGCTCTCTCTTCCATACCTCCAGCCGTCTGACTGTCCTGAGAAGTGCACTGGAGAATTGAGCCAAATGGAGAATTTATATTCTCGTTGCCTATTGATCTTTTAGAAAACTCCCGAGACCCAAGGAAACTGCATAATTTTTATTTCAATTTCAAGTTTTTTCATTGAAAGAAACATAAAACCCCCAACGCTGTAGACATGCCATACAAAACTTACATATAGACATACATGTTGCTTGTATTGACTCCTTCTACTCCTTCCTGCTAACCATGTGAGCCTCAAATAGCTTGCCTTTTCATTTCCAGTTTCTGTGAAATCAACCCTTAAAGGAATATGTGTTTATTCTTATGGGTATGGCTGTCTTTGCCTCCATGCATGTATGTGCACTACATGTATGCCTGGTGCCTATGAAAGCAAGAAAGGACCATTGGGTTTCCTAGAACTGGAGTGACAGAAAGTTGTGGGCCACCATATGTGTGCTGAGAACTGACCCTGGGTCTTCTGCAAGAACAGCAAGTGATTTCAGCACTGAGCCATCTCTCCAGCCCTGAGACCAACCTTCCCATACACCACATATGAATAAGATTGTATGAAACTTTGTTCTCGGTACCTGGTTTATTTCATTTGCTGTGATACATGCTGTATCTAATGAGAGGACTTCACTCTCTTTCTGGCTGAGGCATATTCCATTGCACATATGCATTGTATTTTATCTCTTGTTTAGTTACCAGTGGCTTCACTTGCCCCATTTTGCAGCTGATGTGAATAGTGCTGCAAATGGTTTTCAACATAGGGCTTACACTGACTTTTTTCAACCTAGAACCAGGATTATGGTTCTCAGGAGTTAGTTCTATTTCTAATTTGCCTCAATGTGCCAATTTTCATTTCTGAGGACAGCAAGCATGCCTCCCCTTGTCCACCCTTCTCTGCCAGATCCGTTGCCTCTGATAATATTGACTCTTAGTAGACGAGGAAGAGAGTATCTCAGTGTGGTTTTAATCTGCACTTTCTGCTTGATTAGCGACATTAAAGCCAGTTTTCATCCATCAATTGTCCATTTGCCGGTTTTCTTTTGAGCCTCGTCTTCTTCGGTTTATTGCCCGTTTAAGAACTGGGGTTATTTAACATTTTTCTCTTGAATATTTAGACTGCCTTGTGCATGCTACATATTGACCTCTTGTCAGTTATAGAGCTTATGACTGTTCCTTCCCCCACTTCAGACTGTCTCCTCACCTGGGGACTGTCCCCTTTGCTGGAACCCTGGGTGTCTGTTTTGACTGTTTCCTATGCTTTGGAGTTAGGACAGATCCCTGCTCATTTCCGTGTCCTGTGGTCTTTCTTCTATTTTTTTCTTCCGCTAAGACTTTCATAGCTTCAGCTCTAGGACTTACATTTTAACCCAGTTTGAGTTGATTCCTGGAGCTGTGAGAGACAAAGGTGTGTTTTCATTCTTTTGCAAGTGAATTTGCAATTTTCCCAGCACCACTTCTGCTCACTCGGCAACACACTTGTTTTTGACACGTTTGTCAAAATTAGTTATCTATATGTTTGCAGCTATACTTCTAAGATAACTGTTTTGCTTCACTTTTCTTTGTGCCTGTTTTGAATACCATTTCCAGGCTGTTCTCATGATTACCATTCAATAGAATTGCTGAAGGCAGGCAGACTACTATTTCTGTCTTATACATTTTCCAATATGTTTTTTGGCTATTAATAGATTTTGTTGTTGTTATTCTGTACAAATTTAGCATTTTCTTGTTGTGTGAATAATGTCACATATATTTTGACAAGTGTAATGGTTTGTCCTCTCCCTTTAAGAGACAAGCCATGCCCACTACCCCACCCAGGCAAGCTGATCTTCAGCTTCCAGCCATAGTCCCTCCCTTTCTGTCAATCTCAAAGAGTTAGCTTTTGTCTCTTCCTTCTCCCCTACCATCCTCTCTGTTTCTCTCTCTGCCTCTCTCTCTCTCTCTCTCTCTCTCTCT